>NC_030426.2:25443698-25496198 GCF_001660625.3 Ictalurus punctatus | reverse complement strand
GTGTGTGTGCTGGCTGGTCGGGGTTCTTGCCGGTGGCAGACGCAGGGCTGAAGAGTGAGTGGCGTGGAAAGCTGAGCTGGCGTGAGATGCCAGGGGGGCTCTGCCACATATCATATCCTCACCACGCTGCCCCCTTTTTACAGCAGCTTTGGTTCCACGCTGCGCGGCTGCCAACCCGTCTTTCATGGGCCGGCTGCCTGGGCTGTCTCTGCGAGGTGGGTGCTCTGTCTCATTCAAGAAAGAGCACAAAGATTTGGCACAAAGACTCAAAGAGGCTCCACTCACCCCCTCCTGTCCCACGCCAAGCTAGGCATAGCTTTCCCACCAGCAGTCAAGAATGTATGCGTGTATACTGACGTGAGTGAGTTAGTCGACGTCTCCCCCGCATCCTCCGCTCGTTCAGACAGGCCGCATTCCAATGCTTCGGGACCTGAGAACTGAGAAACCTCGGAGTGATAAGTGTGATCTGTGGCTTTGACACCTCAGCGAGCTCTCCACGATAAAAATAGGCCATTCGGAACGTTTAATACAGAACGTGGACTGATTATATTAATATAGGGTTACTCTTATGAGTACGTCACATGGAAACGTCTGACTGTGGTCCAATTTTTAACATTTAAAGCTTTTTTTAAAAAAAAAAAAAATTGTAGGAGGAGTCTAAAGCAAAACATTTAACGTAGTAGCAAACAATCTCATTATGGCACTAATGTCATAAATTTTACTCGTTGAAATTCAGCATTTTATTCAACATTCATTTTTTAATAATAATTTTTTTTTTTTTTTTAAATTTGAGAATTTGCTCAAATACAGTACAAAGTAATTTGTGGATTTTTTTTTTTTTAAGTATTGTTGTAAGTAAGTAATAATAATAATAATAATAGCATTACATTCTAATAATTTTATTTGTACCTGCATCTAAAACTAAGTAAGGACTAAAAAACACTTCACGATGATGTGCTGTTATAGGAAAATAATCAACTTTTGATGAAGCGGCGCTTCCGTTACCATCCCGAAGATGATCATGATCCTGTACCGGCACGTCTCGACGTGTTTTATTCCTCTGACACCGAAGCAAATCGACAACATTTTACATTTTTAAAATCAGTTCACACAGAGCGACCGTCGAACAAGCTGTCGCTATAGAAACCACAGCGTAGCAGAACGAGCACATTAATATAAACCACCGCGGCCGAACTACCGTCAGAGCCGCTGCTATAGAAAATGAATCAACACCTTCTGACCAATCGGAATCCAGAAATCAACAGCGCTGCGATATGAATGGATTCAGTGTTTTTTTTCAACACTGAATTTCAAAATCACTGATCGTTCGGGATAAAAATGAATCACGGCAATTGTCATCGTTTCTATGCGCTCGTCTGTTTATTTAATAAACGATAATAACAATAATGTGAAAATATTCGAAATATATCAGTTTTAATTCATTATTACTTTTTTTTTTTCTTTTTAAAAACATCTTTTCGTTAACTCCCGACGCTCTGAGAGGCGATAAGGATGCGTGTAAACGCTGTTGAGGTGATTGTGATGGATCGTTCGTAACGCCACACTCTTTCGTCACTTGTCTGATCATGAGATTAACGGTCTTTCCTGGTTAATTATTTTAGCGCTCTCTATTCGTTCGATCCTGAACCACACCTGACCTCCCGGTCTCAAGTCAATGTGTAATGACTCTATTTGGACTTTCCTTTTCAGTCCTGCTAACTCTGTCAACTAATAATTGTGGCCCTGTATATATTGTTGTGTTTTCTTTAGTTTGGTTTCTCCTGCTGATTCAGCTCATTAGGGATTAGCTGCAAACATTTTGTCACAAGCCTGGGCTGTGCCACTCTTTTTGACGGACGAAGCACCTCTGCGTGCGTTCTGTGACCAATTCTTTTCTCGCAAGCGCATGCCAATCCATTTAGCCTGACCTTTTCAAGGTGACGGAATTGCAGAGCTCGGCATCTTTTTTCGAACCAAAGTGGATAATGAAGCTTGAGAAAAGGGAACAGTTGGCCAACTGTTGGTTTCTTAAGATTAAAGGGTTTCTTTTTTATTATTATTCCTGAATATTCATTGTCGGCTCATCTTGTTTTCCGAGCTTTTGAGTCGCTATAGAGTCAGTTTGCTGGCGTCCTGGTGAGCACGAGCTCTGCTGTGACTTTCTAATCATAACCTCAATGCTGTGGATGTTTAGGAAGAAAGCCTGATGCTTTTGACAGGCCGTCTCTCTTTGTGCTTCAGAGGAGTGCCGCAAATGGGATTAAAGCGGAAGATTATAGAGGTAGAAAAATGTTTATGACATCTCGGGATACGCGAAGGAATAAGACGTTAGTACGGGAAAGATGACGTGGGTATATACTGTAGTTCGGTTGAGAAACATCGTTCCAATATAACTCGCTTTCCTATGTTAGCAGGTCTCCCGTGACCTCTCGACTCCTGTAGGTGTCTAGATATCGAACCCCAAATCTAAAACGTCTGCCCGATAAGAAGTGGCTCGGCGGCAAGGCTTGACAGCTCTCGCCCTCTTGAGTTTCATCCCCGGCTGTGGCAATCTAATAAATGTTTGAGGGCTTAATCAATTTGCAATGCATTTCTCAGGAGCATTTCTTGAATTCGCTTTATTTGTGAAGACAGAGCGAATCCAACGATTTCACAAAGAGAATGAGAATGAGTGAGGCAAAGGGGGGGCAGGTGTAAAAAAAAAAAAAAAAAAAGAAGAAGTGTCAAATAATGGCTCAAATAAAGAGCATAAATCTTATTCATGGCACACAAAGTAGTGAGAGGCCGATTAGAAGCGAGAGACTGAGCGCTTTCTAGAGATCTCGCCTTCTCATTATCTGCACGGCTTTCTCCGGAGAACTTTGGGATTGGCTCCTTTTGTGTATCACAGCAGGTAGCAGTGGAGTGTCAGGTCAAACTGAGACCCCACCCCCCCACGCCATCCACCCCCAACCCTTCTTCCTTACCAACTTGGTACTGGGTACCAAGGACAGATCCCTCAAGAGTAGCAGTAGATTTGAGTACCAGTAGCACCTACATATCGATCAACTGTAGTGATGGGGTCTGTAGTTTTTGCATGATACACACATATATCAGGAGACGTGTCGCTTTGCTCACTCCAGTGGCGATTTGACGTCAAGGCGTCGGTTTGATCCCGGCAGGGTGACACTGTGCTGTTGTCACCGATAAAAAAGCCGCTGCCTGTGGTGATACCACCGGGCCTGTTTCACTTTTCTCGACAGCTGCATTATTTATAGCGCTGTGCCCTGTTCCCTTTGATTTCCCCTCATCTTTCCATCGCAGTTAGCAAGAAAGACAGCACTGTGGGAGATTAGCTAGCCAGAGAATGAAGCTCCCCACTTAGCGCTGCTGCTAATCGAATAACAGCCCCAGCATGGTGCCCAGCATGAGAGCTGTCGCAGTGGGCAGCTCCGACCAGAGATTGCAGGTACCTTTCAAGCCTCCTAGCAGGCGAGCTCCAGCATCCCGCTGCTGGAAATTAGTAGTTGGCTGGCCTCTCTTTCTGCTCATGTCAGGCGTGGGTCCCTGATGAGAGATTTGTTGATATGATAACTTGATTAGGCCTAAGTGTGCAGGACGGGGTGACAGAGAACCGACAAGACCAAGAAGGCCCTGGCTTCGATCTTCTACTTTTTGTAGGACTTCTAGAGAAAGCCTACAACTTGACCTCAACAGGTTTAGGCAGTCAGGGTAACCTGATGTCTTGGATGGTAAAACATGAGAGAGTAGACTGGTTTGGTGGGAAATGGAAAAACCATTATGCTGAAATAAAGAAACTAGGCGAGTTTCTTTATTTGCTAGTTTTGTTGTTTTCTCTCGTCCATTATATAGCATATCCCTTTCTATAGACGATCCTATGACCATACATTTCAGCGCTACCTTGCTGATACACAATACTATTGTCTCTCCACAGGTTATTTGTGGCGTGGCGTTCGGGGGCCACTCAGTCAATTAAGTTCACATCTCGGTTTTTCCAAACAACAGTGTCCGGCAATGTGTGTGCTCTAAAGACCAAACAGGAGCCTCCCCTTTCCTAGCCTGGCCATTGAAGCCACCCAACAAAGGCCAGCCCCTTTCTGTCTCGATGGCTCCTCTCTTTGTTGCCTTCTTAGCCTCCATAAAGGAAAAGGGACGCTCTTGTTTGCCCAGGAGGTGGTTTAATGGCCCTGGTCAGAACAATGGGGCCACATTCAACCTCGCTGAGGGGCTCATTATATGGGACTGCTCCCAAAGCTCTGGGTCCAGAGACATTCCCACTGGACCCAGTGAATGCCAGCGAGGGGACATGGGGGTAGACTCTGGGGTAAAAAGAGGCCATTGAGGTGATGGGCAGGTTCCATCTGCCCCCCACTGCCTCCTCACCTAGCCTCTCGACAGCCAGAGGCCTCTCTCAGCACAATGGGCAAATTTAGTGTGTCGGGATGGCTTAAAATGCTCACTTTAGAAGGAGCCATTGAGGGAAATATCAACACTGTGGATGGGGGGATCAGTTTATTCATCCATTCCGACCCCTTCCCATTGACTAAGTTCCTTTTCCTTTCAGCTCCTTTCTCCTTTTTCACCATTCAGGACACTTCTCTCATCCACCAAACTTCAGACCTCGCTATTTTTCCCATACCTTGCAAAGGGGCGGATGACAAGAATTAAGTTAGTTCTGCCACAGCCCTCCGTTTTTGTCCACTTTTGGTTGTGGCAGGTATCGCGGAGATTGATGAAATGGACCATTAATCAAAGACGTCCCACTGACCAGCTGACAACAATTAAGCAGCGAAGGTGAATAAGGTGAACGTTCTAAAGGCAGCGAAGGTCACACTGACATACTTCAACGTTATTTATCTTGCACTTGTATTTAAATTCAAACTCATGTTGAGTTTCAGTAACACGGACTAACAGAACATCATAATGGCACTCACTAAACTACTTCAACGAGCAAATAATACACAATATGAGACGAGTTCCAGGAGGGTTGCACTGCTTAGCTCTAACTCAGGGATAGAATATGTAATTGCACTTATAAGGCTTAGAAAAATTCCCCGTAGGCAAACTCGTTCTTAGAACAATACGTTTTCCTTACGTTTACCATTCTAACAGAACATTTTAATAATGTTACTGTTCTATGGTCCTAAGAACAATCAGCTTCAGGCTAGCAAAAGTTATCTTAATGTCACATTTCTAGAAACGTACAATTCTACGAGCGCTGAATCTCCTAGCTTTCTATAAGGTTAGCATTTCCATTATGTTAGATCTTGTCGAGCTGGTAACATTGCGTGAGCAAAGAAGTTACTAGATATGCATCGTTTCGAAGGATATTCCGTTTCATTATCCAGTTACTTATCTAGAAACGTATTCTTCCTCAAAAATTCAAAAGCAGGACTGTAACACTGTTCTAGAAACGTAGCCGTATACAAACAGTCGTTCTGTTGGGTTTCCTGAGTGTTCTGAAAAAAAACCTGTAGCTAACATTTCGAAATTGTGACCTAAAAATGTTGCTGCGACATTTTTAGCTACAGGTCTGCAAACACCAACGTTTCCTTAATATTAGTTTTTATGAACGCCTTCTAATGAAATTTCGAAGAAAACTATATTTACGGTATTTAAGAACCTTTAAAAAAAAATGACATGCATTCAGCGTTAGCTGGGTTCTATGTCAGAGTTTTAAGGAGAACCCTTTTAGACAGTGGAGAATCTTTAACTATACTAAAAGGTACTGGAGGAACTTTTCAGTTGGAAGACGCTCGATGACGTTTGAGTGTTCATTTTATTCCAGACAGCTGAGTTCACATGAATGGTCTTAAGTGGAAAGCTCCAAGATGGAAAACGTACAGTTGTCTCAGAGACTCAGCTCAGCTAATTAGCGATCTATGAGATGATGAGCGCCGTGGCGTTGTCGAAGGTATTAGCATTTGAAGTCTTGGAAGCTGATCTGTTTGAGCGGTGTGTACGGATGTGGAGGTGAAGAAGCTGGACAGAGTAAAGGACTTAAGCACCGCTGCATCGCTCTCTTTAGGTAAGAGATTATGTGAGAGCTAAATCTTACTGCAGGTAGTTGAATGGCATTGTGGGTAACGAAGTGAACCGTAGACCAACATGTCAGTGAAGAGGTTCATGATAAATATTGACATGAAAGTCAACTAGGGTGGATTTTTCCTTTAATGTCAAGCCTAGAAAGAAAAAAATAAAGCATTCATCATAACCGTCGAGGTTATAGCTTCAGTCTCGTTCCACGTGAAAACAAATGAAATCCAGCCACGTCGCTCTCGTTTGTTCAAATTCGTATGACTTTCTCATGAGATCAGTTTGGCTTTATCACCAAGCGAGGGGAAACACAGACACAGACGAGCAGCATGTGGTGGGTTCCCAGAACCTCCTAGCAGGGTGCCTTGGAGTCCCCGCTTTGAAGTCACTGACATGCCAATATATCTCCTCAAAGTCATGAGAAACAAGAACATTCATCATGTCTAACTCTGAGACGTCTCCGGGAGCCCAGGTGTCTCAGCCGTTGCTCTCAGATCACCGTGTCCTTCGTTAGCAAGCCTATATATTACTTTTTCATCAGAAATTAAGGCCCGTCCTTTCAACAATCCCATCAGGAAAATACGCTTTCTTGCGAATTCTGTTTTCAGGTCCGGGAATCAAGCAACAACGTACGATGAAACATGCAGATACACGTCAAGAGCTTCGGTTAATGCTCACATCAAACATCAGAATGGGTGGAAAATGTGATCTCAGTGACCATGGCATGGTTGCTTGTTTGAGTATTTCAGAGACTGCTGATCTCCTGAGATCTTCCCATACAGCACAGAGTGGTGCAAAAAACCGAAAACATCCAATGAGTGGTAGTTCTGATTGTGGAAACAACATGTTGATGAGAGAGACCAGATTGGTTCAGGTAGACAGGGTGGCTATGGTAACTCAATTAACCACTCTGTGGAGAGATTCGTGGTGAGGAACGTGGTGCATGTCAAAACATGTCGCTACAGTGGGCACAAGTTAGGGTTCTGGACCCAGAGCTTTGGGAGCAGTCCCATGTAATGAGTCCGTCAGTGAGGTTCTGACCAGGGCCATTAAACCTGCTCCTGGGCAAACAAGAGCATACACTGGGCACAGCCTCACAGGTGATGTTTCTCTAATATTCACCTGTCTAATTATGGTGAACCTCAAGTGATACTAATTTGTAGACCTTCCAGTTTCACCCAGCCATTCAATTCAGATATATGTTATGAAACTCTCTGCATGCTCTTAACCATTTCTAGAGTCCTAAGGTTGCAGATATACCTTACAAAGGCATCTACGGTAAGCTTTCAGCCATATTGTTGACCCTCTGTAGAAAAAACATTCCAGTGCTGAATGAACGCGTACAAACATGAAACCAGTCCACACTAACGCACCACGTAAGAATAACTTCAAAACTGTTTCACACTCTGTTGCATGACGCTGGATACCTTCCAGATCTTCATTATTTTATCATTAAACTCCGTTAACGGCTTCTTACACCATGCGGTTCGACTACCTCCTGATAGCGGTGCGATACGATTTAAACCCTCGCTTCATTCCTACTAAAGAGAGCGATGCGGCGGTGCTTTAATCCTCCAGAGAGCCCTGTCCGGCTCTCTCACGCCCCCATCTGTACACTCTGCTCAAACAAATCAGCTTCCAAGGCTTCAAATTTCATGCTAACAGCACATCAGCGTCCATCGCACTCGTCATCTCTAACTAGCCACGTCTCTGCCGTAACTCAGTGTGACACAGCTGCACTGCATTCTGGGACGTTGGTTCCAGTGTTCGCTCCAACCTCTAGGCTGGATTTCTCATTAATATGACGTTGAACCTTGCCGGAAAATGGCGAGTTGGAAAAGAAGCGTCGTGTTCTTTATAGGAGCGAAACAGCGAAACCTGACCGTTATGACGTACGTCGGAATTTTACTTCCTGTTAAACCCCACTGTGACAGCGCTCGCCCCGACGTGACGTCCCTCTATGACGTCAGCGCGGCACACGACCGAATCGAAACGTAATCAACCGATAAACGTGACCACCCGTCTGTGATTGATTATTTTCCCACAACGGCATGCCACTGAGCGGTTTATTTCTTACTTGACAAGAAATTTGAGAAGAGAATACTCAATTCAATATATATTTAGATATCTCTACTTCTCCGAGATGTTATCACCAGTGATGCGAGACTCACACACGAAAACTTGAACCACCTTTATACAGTACACTAGAGATTATATAATACAAATATTATTTTTAAGCACGAGCACTTGGACAAAAAAAAAAAAAAAAAAAAAAAAGCGAGCAGAACTTTAAAACCTGGACGTGATTTACTCCAGAGGTTGTTTTGCATGAAAGCAGCGTACTGTGTGGTGGAAAAGGCGGGATGTTTCAGCTGCCCACGGCCAGGAGGTACGATCCAAGTGCCAGACTTCTGAATGATGAAAGCGCTTGGCACAGGGGAGGCTTAAGCCGAGAGCTCTGAGCGAAAAAGCTGCAGCCTGCGTTTCAACTCGACGTTTTTGTTTTTTTTCCCAGGAAATCTCGGAGAGACGGGCGAGGTTTAGGAGTTCAGCACCCCCGGGGTGAAGGCTCCCGGTGCGGCTGTGCAGGAATACGGCGGTAGGGATGAGGTTGCTTTTTGATGGGGTTGTGTTCGAGTAGTTTGTATGTGATCCAGCGGGACTGCTGCAGCCTCGATGCGATATGACCCGCACTTCAGAGAGGCCACGCGGAGGAGAGAAGCGCTCTCACAAGTCATCAGTTTGATCTTTTTATATCAACAACTCGCAGCGCTGCCTTCTCCTCTTTACAGCTTTTTTTTTTTTTTAACAAGCCTTTATCACCTTTCGGTTTCATGTTCAGCGAGTCTTTAGAGTGAGGCGGATCTCTGGATAGGAAGAGGTGGTGTGTCAAAAAGCGTTGACCTTCATTCCTCCTTTCCTCTTCAAGCAAACCGAATCAAAGCTTTTACAATTCTCAGCACATTTGTGTAACAAAAAAATAAAATTAAATAAATAAAACAAAAAATGGGGGCGGGGGAGACGGGGCGGGCGGGGTGGAAGGGGGGGGGGTGTGTGTGCAAATTTGCAATACCGAGAAACGAATAGTAAATAACGAAAACAGTCTTAAGTAAATGAAGCATCAAAAGTCTCTCTCATGTTGCATTTCATACCCAGCATTATAGTGTGATATTTCGTGCTAATTATTACCGTTAAAAAGTAATTCATGCTTAAAGGAGTAAAAATACAAAACCCATTCAAAAAGTGTAGCGTTTAGGACAAACGGCCGAAAAACATTTTTGCCTTCTCCCCCCAAGCGCTCCCATTTTCCCGCAATTTATTCCCCAGTGTTTTCCCCGTGATAAACAGATTCAAAAGGCATTTTTAGAATTAGCTGATTTAAAAAAAAAAAAAAACAATCTACAAAGCCCCTCCCCATTTTTTATTTTCCCCAAACATTTTCTAATTTTTTCCCAACGCCCCCCCGCATGTTTCCCAACACTTTTCTCAATTAAAGCCGGATAACAAACAGATTAAACTGTACAGTACTTTCAGAATAAACAGATAAAAAAAAAAAAAACTACCAGCCACCTACAAAAAAAAAAAAAAAAAAAAAAAATCCCAGAAGAGCTCCATTTGGAAACTATGACCCTCTTTTTTTTATTTTCCCCAAATTGTTTTCAATTTCCAAATATTTCCAATTATTTAGCAGCTTTTCCTCCAGATTTCTTCCAAATGTGTCTCCCAATATTTCTTCCATTTTTCCCCCAATTTCCCCCAATCCCTTTCCATAACTGCACCCCCCCCTTTTTTTTTTCAAATTTTGAGAATAATCAGATCAAAACTTACCTTTAGATCTTATGAAGAACACTATTTGAAAAAAATATTTAAAAAATTGCCATCACCCGCTCATTGTTTCCACGTCCGTCCGATTTCATTCCCCAATTGTTTCCCATCCCCCCCCCCCGATTTAACACTGATAACAAACAGATTGAAACAATATTTTGAGAATAAACAGATTTAAAAAAAAAATAGAAAGAAAACTACAAAAAAAAAAACTTCCTAGATTCACAAGGTTCCTAGAAGAACACCTTTGGAAAACTATAACCCCTTTTTTATTTTCTCCAAGTCTTTCCAAATGGTTTTTTAAAAATATAAATTTCTGTATTTATTTCTTTGATTATCCGTTTGTTTGTTTTTACCAATCAAAAGCCATCAAAAAAATCCATCCTCATGCCACGTACACATATTACAAAAGACAGAACGAACAAACGGACGACCTCACGGGTTCTCTCTATCTCAACTTGTATCTTGGCTTCACAAAAAATAAATAAATAAATAAATAAATAAATAATTTAAACAAAGCTTCAATTTGCAACACTTAGATCTAAGATTTACGTGTCTTGGTGATCTGTGTCCAGCATGTGGACGTGCTGTAAGATCCTGTGTACTGATCATCTACGGGATCGTTTAATTACGACGACAGAAATCTGATGGTGTTAAAATGTTCGAACAGTGATTTCTCTGGCGCGCGTTTCTCTAAACAATCCTCTTTTCTGTTCGGCTCCATTTTTTTTATTGAACAAGCAGAGGTGAGGAACTGAAACGGAGAAGCCGTGAGGGGGATTTAAAGCACCAAGTCATCTTCTAAATCTGTCAGAATCTGTAAAAGAAAAGGGGGGGGGCAGTTAGGGCTGTGCTACCTAACAGAAAGGGGGGGGGGGGGGGCTGATGGAGTGAATCCAGCTCTAGGAGTGAACGAGTCTCAGAAGGCGAGCGTTGGCTGAAGGCCCAGACTGAGGCACGGGGCACAGGGAGAGGCAGGGTTGCAGTGTGTAACCTTGGCCCTGTTTATGTTCCACATTCTGACGGCGGGGAGGCCTTAAATTGGATCCATGCTGCAGGGGATTAGGCCTATGAACCCTGGGACGTGTGTGTGTGTGTGTGTGTGTGTGTGTGTGTGTTTCAGTGTTTAAGGAGTTTGGATGGTATGGGATAGAGGGAAGCAGGCAGACATGTGTCCTGAGGGGTTGGGGAAAAAAGTGCTACCCACACACATCACACACGCACACGCATGCACACACACACACACACACATGCACACACGCACACATATGCATATCATCTCCCTCTCCCAGAGTCTGGCAGAGGTCGATGGATGTGCCTCCATGTGTGGCGGATGTTTTCCACGAGCCGCAGCTGTCCAAACCGCAGGGCCTGAGGAAGGGGAGGAGGAGGAACGAGTGCTGGAACGAGGGATCTTGGCAAAGGTCAGACAGTCCAAATGGCTGTGAGTGTGGGAACTCTCCAGAAAGGCATGTGCAAAATGCCGTGTGCCATGGTATCATTTTACTCCCTGACAAAAAAAAAGTGTGTGTGTGTGTGTGTGTGTGGTTATACATATTGCTGCACCACAGGAACATGTGAAAAAAAAAGTCCATGAAACACACACACACACGAAACATACATAAGAATAATTCCACATGCTGATGTGAGAATATCTGACTCCTGTCTACAGCGTTATAGATATATAAAGTGAAAGGGGATTTTCTACAGCTGAAAGATTTACAGTTATAGAAATAAAACGATCTACAGTAGTAACATGTACGGAAATACAACATGGATAATATGGAGGTCTGTATGCAACACTTATGGGGGAAAAATATTGTTGTTTGTTTGTTTGTTTGTTTTATTTGTTTGTTTGTTTGTTTTAGCGATCTGGTCTGGTTTCCACGTTTTATAAAAGCATCCAACATTTCACCATCATTCACGATCGTCTTCAATACCATGTGCTTAATTTAACGTGTCATATGATTCGGACATTTCACAAACATTTCTACCGGTACCTTCTGTTGTTTTGTTTACAAACAAACAAACAATGCATGCATAAATAAATAAATGGATAAACTGATAAATCAATCAATCATCTAGGAATGAATTTTATTGTATTTTACTAAAGACAATATAATTTTTAAAAAATGTACTGAATTTTTTTCTTTTATTTAACAAATGAATAATTTATTGTGCAGAAATTGTGCGTTACACAAAACAGTAAATTGTTAGCTGTAAAGATGTATGTTTGCACACTTTTATAGATATAAACAAACCAACAAAACGCACAAATGAATAAATAAATATGTGAATAAATTGTGTATAAATAAATTAGATTTTATTTAGCTAGCGTTACTTATTTTTAAAGTAAATAAACGAGCAAATATAAACAATCACAATCTGATTTTATTCATTGTTTGTTTGTTTATTTTCTTCGTTTTCGGCCTAATTTCCACCAGCCAACTCTCCTCTATCATCCGTCTATCAACTGCCGATTGGCTTCCTTCGAGATATCCGGAAAGTGCTATCTGCCCTCTTCCACATACATGAGCTCACGGGCAATTGGCTAGTGTCGGTATGATTGACAGGAATGAGAGTACGCTCCTCCCACCCAGAGCCCCTCTGCTGTGCCAGTAAAATTGTTCATTTTTTAAATGAATGGATTTCTTGAATTGAAACGCCCATTGACGGCCAAAAGTTTGTGGACACACGGTCGTATAGAACGTCTTTGTGTGCTGCAGCGTTACAGTTTCCCTTCACTGCAACTAAGAGGCCCAAACCTGTTCCAGCATGACGTGTGCACAAAGCCAGCTCCGTGAAGACATGCTGTGTTAAGTGTTAAGGTTGGACTCGAGTGTCCTGGAGGAACCCTGACCTCAACCCCACCGAACACCTTTAGGATGAACTGGAACTCGACATCCTCACGCAACACCAACGCCTGACCTCAACCTCGTGTGTGAACGATCACAAATCCCCACGGCCACGCCCCAAAATCTAGCGGAAAGCCTTCCCAGAAGAGTGGCGTGCATTATAAAAGCAAAGGTGGACTAAGTCTGGAATGAGACTTTCAACAAGCTCATATGAGTATAATGCTCTGATGTCCACATACTTTTGTTTATATATTTACACAGCAACCTTTCCCTACACACACACACACACACACACACACACACACATATATATATATATTTACAGAGCTCTGCTTTACTGTTCGTCTCTGTAGGTGTGTGTATTGTTACGTTAACTGTAGCATAACCTTCAGCGTCCCTCTTTTCCAGCTTTGTGTGAACACGATGCACTTCCATTCACTCGGCAGCACCTGTCATGGCAGATAATCCCACTTATTTACTTTCCCATGCCAGGGACAAGCCTTCTGTGAACTGGCTCATGGGAATACAGTATACATCACACACACACACACACACTCACCTTTTCCCTTATCCAAATAGGATGTGGGTCAACAGGGTTTATAATGCGAATGAATACTGTGTAAATATGATCGTACCACGGCTCTTTTATCAACAAGGATACATCTTCAGTGATACTTTCCGTGGCCTTTATATCGCCTGACGTGTATTCAGTAGCGCAGCATTGAAAAGCTTCAATACGCAGTTCCCAGAGGAGCCTCTGTTCTCATAATGGGACTCAATTCATTACAGTTCCTATCGTTGTATTGTTATCTATGAAGCAGCCCATTCGGAGCTCTTTAGTTGGTAATTATTGTTTTTTTTGTTGTTGTTGTTGTTGTTTCTTTGTTTGTTTTTCACATCCAGGGTCAGGTTCCTTCATATGGGCGTCCACGCATTACGACCTGGAGAGACGTTTCAGCTAACACGTGAAATAGATACTAGCAGCTACTGTATCACTGTGCAAACGTGTCACGGGTTATACTATTTAATGTGCGTGAAAAGCTGTGATAGTTTAGATTAGTACTCCTACTTTTCATTATTATGATATTCTCATGAGATGACGCGAGATCGAAGCGCGTTGGCACCGGTATAGCTTAACGGTGCCGTAAAGAATTATTGGCACCCTTTGAAAATAAGGAAAACGAATATATGAAATGATCGAGCTATCACGTGGTATATTTCTGAGCTGTAATACATCTGATTTCTCATGAATCTGGTTTTAAAATTATTGGCACCCCTGCCATTAATATTTTCCGGAAAACGTGTTCTTTTTTGTTGAGTGATTACCTCTATGTATTGACATTGCAAAACCACAAGTTTTTAATTTTATTTTACTTGGTTTAACTACGACCGCAATCTTTATGCAATGGCACATAACACATCTTGGTTATTCAGCTGTATACGGAAACCTCAATATCTCGGCTCAGGATGGGCCTAGCGCCTTGGAACAAAAACTGATCTCTAGGGCGTGTATATAAACATTTTGCACATTCTTGTTCTTTAGACTTCTTTAAACTTAAGTCCAAATGTAATACTCAGGATTGCTCACAGGTCCACTTTTAAGGTCAATTTATAATGGGAAAGATTCGAGTCTTATTTTTTAGGGGGTAAATAGGTGAGTATATTGTGCATTCAGAACATTTTCTGTCTGAGACTTCTCTTATTTATGTATTTTTTTATGGGGGTGAGAAAGTGCAATTTTTTTTTCAATTTCCCTCACTTCTGGGTTGAATATCTCTGGTGAGGGACCAGATACAAACCTGAAATTTTCACAGAAATAAGTCTTCTATAGTAGCATTCTGCTGTAAAAATTCTGAGTTTGAGATTGGAGGTAAACTCTGCAGGACAGTAGACCTCGTGGGCCAGATCTGAAGAACCATCCTGATCTATCATGTTGGTACAAGTGTACAGTTAGTATGTGTGAATAGATTTGATCCGAATACGGAAGTACAACGTTCAATCGGGTGTTTTTAACAAATGAACAGTGTCATGAACAGAACTATGGTGTTGTTTCTCCTCTGATAAAAGCAGTAATTGACAACAGCTCACTTACTGCTTTTATCACAGGAGTAATGTACCTTGAAATGTGTGCTAGGGATCAGTTTCCGTAAACAGCTGTATAACCTAAATTTGTTGTGTGCCGTGACTCAAAGATGGCCGTCATAGTTAAACCAAGTAAAAGAAAAAAGAAAAAAAAAAAGCTGGTGATTTTGCAATGGCGATACATTGAGATAATCACTGAAAAATTTGGGGGGAAAATTTAAAACGGTCGAGCAACCAACTTTGCAATTATCGGACCACTTTCTGGAGATGACTTCAGAAATGAGTGAAATCTTGTAATATCCATCTACGTCCACGTCTTAACCTCATGGCAGAGGCAACCAGAGTTTAAGCTAAATTATTCTTGTACTTTATACTGAATTTACGATGCTATCACAAGATCCCTTAAGATCACCAGCCGCAAAAAAAACCTGATTCCGAACAGCTTGGCGTCATTGTGTATAATGTTTATTTTATACCATTTATTTTACATATCACCTTGCTAATATTTCTGACTACCGCTGACTCTGTACGGACTTACGTTATACGGAAGGTATGTTTTATTAATCTGTGGCTGTTAAACATTACTTCAAGCATTCACCACACAGTAAACATAAGAAGCCGGGTTAATGCTCGTTATTAGCTATTAGCTCGAGTGCAGCTGTTCAGGATTGAGCCTTTTTCCTACAGAGCCTATGTTTATGCTCTGTCTAATTACAGGCCTCAGTCTGAGGAGGAACCATTTACACTCCACGACTCGTCTCTACTGCGCAGTGACATAACACACACGTAGATACACGACTGAACTTATTTAACCTGACCGACCCCTGGACCAAACATAGAGTATGGAGACTTGGCATCCCATCAATGACTTGACGCCCAGTGGTCCCGGGATTGACTCCGGATCCAGCACCACGATAAAAAACATTTTTAAAGCATGATCAAATAAAAAAAATAAATAAATAAATAAAATAAAAAAATCGGGCATATCTGAAAAAATTGACAAATCTAAAACTTTTTTTTTTTTTTTAAAGATTTTAAAGATTTTGTAAGAGTTTTTTATTATTATTTATTTTTTTTTTTTAGAACCCTGCACGGCTTTCCAAACTAGAACCTCTTTAGGAACATGAGAACCATCAGCTATACAACCAATGTTTTGTTTTCATAATAAAGTACAGTAACTCGCATGAAATTCGCCGGTTTCAAGCTGAACGAGCAATTACCTTCATTAGCAAGTTCAAAAGTTTGCGCTCCCTCCCGTCCTTGCTTACTCGTTTAAAGGTGTGCCCCTACTTTTTGGTCGATCTAAAACAAAACAAAACAAAAAAAAAAACATTGAATGTATTTTGAGTGTCAGGTAGGAGACTGATTAAAGCGTCAGTGTGTGGTGCTGGGAGAGGAAAGTGTGATGTAAGTGTTAAAATAGCCCTTAAAACTTTGACGACGGACACATCCTATAATAATCTTCAAAGGCGAAGGGTGGCATATTTGGCTGGCCGCCACACGCACACACACACACACACACACACGCGCGCAGTCTAATCTACCTCGTGCTCTCACGTTGGTTTATGTTTCAGCATGTGGCAGTAAAGATAGTGTTTCCCTGCAGGTGTCCCATCAAAGCCTGCAGCCTGCTTCCACCCATGTGGCCTACGAGTAAGTGAGATTACTGGCTCGTTTACAGGTCTTACAGGACCCTGGATTGATAGTCCATGTGTGGGCTGTCTGTCTGCAGTCTGGGGTTCATGGTTTCACCTGAGTCCTTTCTCTTCTTCTCTTTGACCTTCTCTTCACTCTGTGCTAATACCAGTACTTCCATTTGAGTCGGATCATACCGGAACAGGATCCTGCACCTCTCTGATTTGGAGCGCCTCCTTAATGCAACTTGTTTACATATATCAGGCATGTTTTTCTTTTTCCTTTAATAAAAAGTCATAATAAAATCTTTTTAATGACTGATCATTCTTTATGCATTTACATTTACGCCATTTGGCAGATGCCCTTATCCAGAGTGACTCGTTTACTCATCTGACCAGTTGAGGGTTAAGCAGAAATTATGCTTCACTTTTTATGTGTACGCTAGGAACAGCATACAGTACGCGTGACGCTAATTTCGACATCGGCAGAGCGCGCGCGTACCGTACACGACCCGCACGATTTTTCTATGGTATTTAATTTTCATTTAATTCTTTTGCACTATTGAGTTGCTCCACAAGGTGGCAACAGTGTTCCAGGGTCGGTGATTCTCAAGGTAGTTGAAGAACAAAACGGATTAAACGGAAGCGACGGAAGCGGTTGCAGGTTAGAAAGTACACGCGTTTGTATCATTCTAACCTTAAAGTCTATACGGATTTGTATATGGATGCTAATTGTGGCGAGAGATTGCCCAAACATTGTTTTTCGTGTCTTCTTCATTGTCGTCCTTCACACCAGAAGACCTGCTTTACTGCTCTGTACTGACTCTTGTAGGCTAGGCGGGGTAGTGCAAGTTGCCGTAATGCGCGTTCGTCGACCTCCTGTTTACGCGTCCATGTCAAATGGAGTATACGTTGAAAGGCTATGCGTACGACCCCAGGGTAACTTCTAATCGTCTAAAGTCCTCTCTCACACTGACTAATGTTAATGTTCATGAGTCCACCATCAGGAGAAGACCGAACAACAAAAGTGTGCATGGCAGGTATTCTATCCTACCTCATGTTTTGCGAATTAACCTCTGGGTATAACCTCACACCGGGTATAACCCTCACAGTAGACGGGCATTATCATAAACCCGCACTACTGTCAGAGAAGTATTGTTATAGAAAATGAATCAACCATTTCCTGATCCAGAACTGATCAGCGCTGTGCTGTGATAGAAAGGTCAGAAACCTCCGCACTCCCGCAAGATGATCACAGCTGGGATGAACGCCATCCAAATCGGGCTGTTTAGAAAACGCCTGCCTCTGTTTCAAGGCTTTATATAAAATATTTGTATGTGAAAAATGGTGTGCGTGTCTATAATAATAATAAAATTCTAATACCACAGGGGGCAAAAAGTGAAACTGAGTCTATAAAGGCCTAGATCAATCACGTGAGCAAAACAATGAGTATTTTGCTCAAGAACTTGACACACAATTACATGTTTGACTTTTTTTTTTATTGCGATCTGAACAAATGGCGCACACACACACACACAAAATAATTAAATATAGTTTCCTCCCACAGTGTTGCACTTTGCAAGTAAAGCACTTGAATCACGTCCGCTACCTACTCACACAATTTAGCACTGTTTATTGAGATCTCAGCAAATCAGGGTCTTATGCTCTCAATTCTTAGACGTCGGCATATCTTCGCTACTGTTTCAGGCGTTTATTTCATTGGTTGTGGAGTGAAAAGTATGAATTCGGTTTGTTTTCTTTTCAACACTCTGCTGTTCCATGGCCAAGAGAGCTTTCTTCACTTCGCACCGTAAAATACATACTCGTACTGTGCGAGAGCGTAAGTGATGCATAAAACAGCCACATCCACAAGGTGGGCCGCTTTCTCTCCGTCCCTCAGATGATTGCTTCTCCTTTTGCCGGGCCTTTGAGACCCTCATAAAATTTGATTGTCTTATCCTTTCCAGTTGCATATCAGAGCTGTCAAGCTTGTTCGCTCAGAGTCGAGTTAAGACCGGGGAGTGAGGATTTAATGCCGAGATTCCACAAATACTGTAAGTATTCATGCCTGAGATGTAACTATAGACTGAAGATCTATTCGGAAGTCACGCAGAGTCACACATGCGAGTTTGCCGAAAAACAAAAGCGTGTCTCCGTTGCACGCGCTTTCCTCTGAGCTTTCCTTGCACGGTACCGAGCAGGGTTAAGGGACGTTGAGCTGCGGTATGTCATGCAAAAATTTGGGCTGCAAAGACACTCAAAAACAGCATGAATTTCTATTTGAGGTCAATATTTTAAAAAAAAATGATAGAAACTCTCTTTTTGCTTTCGCGTGGACGACATCGGAGGAGACAATCTTAAAGAGGAGTGAGGTCTGAATGCAGGTCATTCGCGTTATCCGAATACGGCGTCCAGGAAATCACCTTAATCATGTGCGTGACCTGACTCCGAATACGTGCAACTTTCCCCATATACATACTGCTGAAAGTTTTGGACTTGGCGTATCAGGACCGTCCTTCCAGAACACTAAGAACCTGTAATCAACTTCTTCTATCTGTCGGTCCGCTCCCTCGTTAGCTATTTTAAAATCTTCTTTTAAAACTTATTTTTATTCTTTGTCCGATGAGGTTATTTGACGTCCTGTACCCAACTTTGGATCGATCGCTGTTGTCTCTTGCTTTCTAAATGAAATTGGACTCGACTTGACTTCAGCTCAATTAGAGGTGTCCTCAAAATGTCCATAATGCAAGCCACATGTCATCCAGTTGACTTGCTGCATAATTACCTGCATAATCTTTATCACAAACATCAGCATTGCTCCTGCACTTTAATCCGTTGTAGTCATGCGAGCGTTTGGGGTGCAGTTTATAATGCCACCCTGCATATTCACCAAGCTTATTAACGTAACGAGTATCAGTGGAGACCACAGGGAATCGTCCTTCGTTCTCAGATCTCCCTTTGCTGCACATCTGTCTCTGCTTTTGCTTTTCGTCTTATCTTTTTCTGAGGCATTACTGAAGATCCTCGGGGTTGAGCTAGGAAATGTGGAAATGCGATTTTCCCCGGCATTGCTGCGGAGGCTGGCAAATGTGTGTCTTTTGTGGAAACCCAGCGAAGGGCGGATGGTACAGGATCCAACAGAGCCGAAACACGCTAGTAGCCTTTGGCTTGGACGCTTATCGCTGGCGTCCAATGGCGCAATGCGATACGAAGGAGTAAAAAGAGAGCTACTCTGTACAGTTAGAAAGAGAAAAGGGTTATGAAATGAAAAATGATCCAAGCTGCATCCTCTGTTTTAATTTTTTTTTTTAATTTTTCTCGGAGGCGGTCTCTGGTAGTTAGGTTAATAGCTAACCCGGCTGGTATGAAGCAACGTTCTTTCAAATGAATCCTAGTAACGGAGGATTTCGGCAGATTGGCAGACAGGCTGCCCGCTCAAGATGAACCCGAAGTGCTTCCTCCAAAAATATAACGACGTAATGTGGCTTTTTCATGCTCGTTCTGGGCCTCTGATAGCTTCAATGACATGGATTTGTATCCCAGTTACACTGAAAGAGGCTGGAGAATTGGATCGAGCTTTAAAAGTGAAGCGAGAAAGCCCTGGAAAATCACGGCTCAAAGGCGCATTTCATCTGGAAAGCACTTCTTTAAAGCCTTCAGTCGTTGGTGGGTGACAATCCTATTAGCGAACGAACATATTGTAATTAAGAAAGGAAAGCATCGGGAAAGAGAGGAACAGACGTTCTGTTTAAAAACGGGGTAGATTTGCTGTAGAGTGCTGATTTCTTTTACTGAGTCTCACGTGTCACATGCCAGGGATATGTCAAATTCAGATTTTCAAATCTGGGTAATTTTGGATCAGATTTATCTAATGATCTACCATGTGATCAGCCTGGAGGAGCCAGTTCATGTAAGGCTGAACGCCACCGTTTATTCTCAGCAATGTGAGAAGGAAACAGTACTTTATAGATAGGCATGACTTCAGGAGCTCATCCATCAATCATTAAACCAGTTTAAAACTAGTAGCGGTTTTTTGGTTCTTCACTCTGTCCAGCTTTCGCCTCACCGTCTGTACACTCTGCTCAAACGGATCCGCTTCCAAAGCTTCAGCGTTTATGCTGAAAGTGTTTTTAAACTATCCCAAGTTTGCAGAAAAACCCTGATCGCGTCCTGTCCGCTGCTCCTCGTCATGAAACTCTTCATAGCGTTCGCATGGGGCAGCGTGACTCCTGCCCCAATGGGCCCTCTGTTAGAGTTTCAGTTTTAGTTCCCTGTTTTTAAACACTAGGCGCAATGATACCTCTATCGAGCTAAACAGATTCTGAATACATTACCCGACAACTGTGCCACATGTGCCACAACTAATGACACTCAAATGAGGTCATTAGTATTTCAGAGGAATTAAAAACCTGACCATTGTGATTGCGATTGCTTAGGATTGTTGATTCCCCCCTTTCCCCCATAAACTCTAATAACAATATCATCCGATGACATCAGCGAGTCACACAACTGTTCACTTCACTGAAATAAGGAAAATACAGCACCTAAACCAGGAGTGTCCGATCTTCTCCGGAAAGTTCCGGTGTGGGTGCAGGTTTTCGAGCAGGAGCCACACCTGATTCTATTGAAAGCCACGATCGACTGATTAAACAGGTGGAATCAGGTGTGGCTCCTGCTCGGTTGGAACGAAAACCTGCACCCACACCGGAACCTCCCGGATAAGATCGGACACCCCTGACCTACACTGTAAAACATGATAGCCTCATTAAGTTATGTGAACTTATTTCTCCTCTTTAGCTCCAACTGTCATGACAAGTTTGTGGTGTCCTCTTAGATTGCGTGGCTATTGTAACGAGTTACTTAGGGATGCAGTTACATGACCTACTAATATGGTGACCAGATCAGTCCTGTTCACTCATTTTACTTTGAAAAAAAATATTATATAATATATATATTAAAAATTAGGCTACTGAAATTGAAGATGGGGATGTTTCGACTCTCGATCTCCCAATCGGTACGCCAGAGGCATCAGTCACTGCACTTGTTGTTGTTGTTTTAATCAGTGAGGTATAATAATAATTATAATAGCATTTGCTTCTCTCACCAATGCTATCAATCACACAGGTCTCAAGCATGAGAAGTCTTATGTTCTCTTCTGGTTTGTCTCATTGTTCGTATTTGTATTCTTGGCTTTCACGTTCCTCTTCAACACCATAAAGACTAGCGTTACTGTATTAGCGCCTTTTCATCCTCAAGGGGTATTTTGTATGCCAGTGAATGGTTGTTGAATTGAGGACTTTTTTTTAACAATAGTGGGGAGGAATTCGGGTGAGGACATGTCCAAAATGTCCGTAGATGAAATGACGCTCCAGGGCTTTCTCAGGTTTGTTGCCACAACATGCAGCTTCCTTCATTAAGTTCTACACACAAAAAAGGGGATTTGTGGTTGCAGTATAAACTTTATGAAAACAATTGTGTGTGTGTGTGTGTGTGTCCACTCAGTAGACACTATCTTTTATACCATTATACCACAGTGCCCTTGAATTCTGGGTTCTGATTGGTCAGAAGGTATTGGATAATATTCAGCTCTGACAGATGACAGGTTTATATATTAATATGCGCTCGTTCTAATGCGTTATCGTTTCTATAGTAACAGCTCATTCAGAGGGTCTCGCGTGACGGACGATTTAGATAATCGGAACATAATAATACATAGATTTGCTGAACAGTTATGGAAGGAGTCTCCAGTGTCGGTAAGTTATATCGGGACAAAAGGGTTTACGCTTTACGGTTTTCTTGGCAACACGACAATTTGTAGGGGTTCCCCCCCCCCCCCCCCCCCCCGTCTTATTCACTTCAAGTGAAAGAAACGTAATAAACAGACGTGTATGGCTGCTATTACGTAAGTGAGAACAGGAACTGTTTCGTCGCTGTTCCACAACATTAAAAGTAACTGTAAATGGATTGTTTTTATTTAAAATGACATGTAGTTGTTTAATTTATATATATATATATATATATATATATATATATATATATATATATATATATATATATATATATATATATAAATAATTATTAATCATTGGCAAATTGCTGTGGTATAAGAAGAGTGAAACACTTCAGGATGTGATGTTATGGGAAAATAATCAACTTCCACACACACATTGTGCCCTCGTACACGTGTTTGCTTCTTTTTCTTCCATTCAAACCAGCTAATCCTCAACATTAGTTAGTTTACTCGCTTTACTTCGTCTTCTGTCGGTCCTAAAGCATTTTTTTTTTTTTTTAAATACCTTAGCTTTGCTCTTATCATGTCCCCGTTATAATTTCTTTCAGGGGTTTAGTTGTCTTGTAGCACTGCTGTTTAGAGAAAAGCGTTAGTGGCTTTTTATCCTCATGAACAAGGACGCAATAAAAATCCCCACAGTGAATAACTCCTTAATGAAAAGCCATTGAGGCTCAATGAAACATTGATTATACGAGTATTAAAGGCACTTCATTCGAAGTGGCTGAGACGGGACAGGAGGTCACTAATAGAGAGAGGGATATGATTGCCCTGCAATAAGGGTAATTCGGCATTAAGGAGCTTACGGCTCTTGTCATCCACCCGAAAGAGAAACGGACATGAAGAGCACCACGGGGAGAGAAATCCGAGAGATTATCGTTTCGGAGAGCGAGCTGCTCCCCAGCTCACCTACCCGATATTGACTGCAGGTCAGCCATCTCTAATAGAGTTCTCATTTTCTTTTGGAGTGAACAGAGGTAATCTGGTTCACTCTCTCTCTTTCTCAGGCTTTGGGTAATGAACATTACTACCTGGTTCAGTGGCACGCTAAAGAAACGACCACCAAGGGGGCTTGAAGAGGGGGTCTAATGCTTTATTAGAGCAGGGTTTTTACAAGCATTCGTGTCTCAAGAGCTTCATCCTTCTAGCCGGGACAGAAGGCTCCGTCCAGACCTAATTGTAAATTCGTAAGAATTTGGAAGGTTAAAAAACGTTACCCACAGTGTTAACACTTTATTAGAAAGGTACCTACACTGGAGGTGTATAAACATCGCATGAACTTTTAATAAAGCACCACTGGAGGATCTACGCCAAAACTTATGAGGTGACATCGACGTTTTTATATAGTTACGGTTTAATGTACATGCCTAGAGCTGGATATTGAACTAAAGTAGGGGTTTATTCGCGTTAAAAAAAAAAAAACTATTATGAAGACCCTCAACACAACTTCACCTATTTTCGAAGCCAATGTTCAGTATCGGATCAATAAATGACTTCCATGTCCATGACTTTCCATGAAAGTAACGAAACCTATCGATTTTTCACTTTATAATGCTATTAAGAAGCCCTACTCCATGTATCGCCTTTTACAACTATACTTATGTAAAAGGCCTATGTCACCTGAATGAATAGGGACAGAATAGATTCTTAATAAAGATATATAACAAAGCTTCATGAAGGTTTTGTTAGTAAATGAAAATTAATAACTTTCAAGGTAAGAATACAAAACACATTAGAGTAACTAATTTATATATATATATATATATATATATATATATATATATATATATATATATATATATATATATATATATATATATCAAGAAAGAGCCAAGAGCATCATTCTGTAGCGCATCATAACATTAGCGTCTATGTGTTTTAGATGTTATAATGCATTATGTAACTTGATGCATGTGCGAATAACTACGTAAGCATTTATAAAGACCTAGAGTACTACAAACGTTGTGCAATACGTTAGAAAGGCACGTATGAATATTCGATTCCTAGGAAGTGTTACGAAAACTTTTTTGTTTTCGGTAAAATGCCGTCGATGTTGTAGTAAATTAAGACGGAGTCCGTTGTGCGTGCGATATCTTCTTCATTGCTAAGCATCCCTCCGTCTGTCATCTCCTTCCCCCCGGTCTTGGACCTTCTCCACGGCCTGATAGCGCTCTGCTGAAAGGCCTTGGGATGATGACTGAAGCTCCAGGGGGTCTTTCTGCCAGACGTGGCTCATGGAAAGCGCCGCATTGTAGGAATCAGCAGGCAGCCATTACTGCTCCACTGACCTCCATATAACTGGAATAATGTGTGTGAGAAGGTTAAAGGTCACACCGTTTCTGCACACCCTCAAATTCACCAATCTATACCTGCCCTTTTTACTCCCATGCATCTGTTCAAGTAAAGAGAAACCCACTGCTAAGCAAGAAGATCGTCGTTTTGGAGAGGTTGGTACACAACTTTTGATACTAATATATATATATAGTTCTGAAAAACTCACTCTTTCCTGAACTGAAGTAAAGTTCTAGCATTTTAAAGTCTGGGCAAACCCAAAAGTGAAAAAGGAGAAGATCAGAATGAAAGATTTTATTCCAGCGCCACTGAACGACGCCATGCCTACAGTCCCTCTCCATATATTACCTAATATCCTTACGGAAAAGCAACATTACCACCGCGTTTTAAAACCGGAAATGACTTCTCATTTTCTTTATTAATATCATGGACGTCAGCGTCTGTCTCACCACCTGAGGTGAAAGGTAAAACACGATGGACCTTATCATCATCTCTTCCCTCCACTGATCACTGATCTCTGATTCGTTCACTCGCTTCTGTCCTGTTGGCTGATTTTCTTGTTAATAATGTCATTTTTTTGTTCTTTTTGCCTATGTGTAGAGTGTGTAAGCACTCTTCTTTGTTTCGACGATGACGTGACGGTGCTGGAGCATCACGGACGTTTCAACAGCCGCTATCTGATTGCAAAATGCTCCGATCTGGTTCATGTCCATTTCGCCATGTCGTGAAGCTATCCAGAAACGCCATCAAAACATGACATTGACTGTGTGTGGAAATCACACCTAGCTAGCGAGGGTTTACACATCTTTAGTAACCTAACTTTTTTTTTTTTTTTTTATAAGCTAGCAAGAAGATTATTGGCAGAAAAACATAAGTTGGGTCAGAACTTGATGGCTGATTTCCAGAATTAACACGTTTTCTATAGAATAATAATAGAAGTTACTTAAATAATCTTGATTCTAAACAGAAAACGAGGGGTTAACACAGCTCATGGGGATCCTTATTAAAACGTTTAATAAACACTCCACACATCTTTGGTGAATACATAGTGTCCTTCTTGCCTTTTCTAAGTATTGAAGGTTAATTGTACGTCTGTTCAGCATGCATTTCTATAACGGTTGCCGTACTGTTGCTGCGTCCCAATTAAATGTTAATAAAATAACATACATCAAGGGAATCAAGGGGTAAATTAAATGATATAGTATAATGAATTATATAAGGAATAACAATGAAGGAAAGCTGAAACGCAAGGAGGAGTGTGTTTACGGTGGCAGTGTGTGTAACTAGCCCTTATGATCTGTTTGAGGTCTATTTGACCCCAGACCCTCTTCAAATTATATATATATATATATATATATATATATATATATATATATATATATATATATATATATATATATATATATATATATGCATCATTATTTTTTCATACTGATATTTCATGAATTTTCCTAATTACTGTACATAAGATCTTTTCAGAAATGTGTTGTTTACTTAAAGCGCACCTATTATGCATTTGAAACGTGTCTAATGTTGTTGTAAAGGTCTCATACGATAGATTTACACGCATCCGAGGTCAAAAAACACTGTAACGTGCTCATAATTTAGTGTCACAAACGACTCGTTAAATGATTCGTTCTAAACTCCTCCTTTCAGAGAGCATACGCTGCTCTGATTGGTCAGACGTCCCAGTCTGTCGTGATCGTGATCGGTCTAGCGCTGTCAGTGAGCAGCCGAGGAAGACCAGAGGTGGGGATTTTTGTTATAAACCTACATAGGTTAGTACAGGAAGTAAAGTGTGGAATCACTAACGACTCGATTCAGCTGTTCAGAATCGGTTCCTTCTTTTGGGAGTCAATAACTCTGGACAGGGTGTAAAATCCATCGCAGGGCACACTCACGCACTACGGACACTTTGGACACGCCCATCAGCCTACATGCATGTCTTTGGACTGGGGGAGGAAACCGGAGTACCCAGAGGAAACCCCGGCAGCATGAGAAAATGCACAGGGCCACGGTGCGAACGAACCCCCACCTCTGGAGGTGTGAGGCGAACACGCTAACCACTAAGCCACCGTGACAGTGTAGATGTTTTCGATATAATTCAGCCACAGTTCCAGATGGTTTTAAGTGAAGGTTTTAAACTGGCAACTCTGGCAACCCTGATTTTTTTTTTTTTACATTTTTTTTTTTACATAACCCCCTCTTCTGCTAGCGTACATGTGCTGAAATGAAAATATTTACAGCAATAATGTCACAACACCATTAATCCAAATGATGAATTATTCTAAAAGGAAAGATAGTTTTCTTTTTTTTCCTAACTGGAGGTCAGAAGGAGCCCTGTGGGTACCAGCTAGTGAAAAGCTGTGTCAAACATTCGGACATGCTCTAGGGCACATCTCTATCTTCTTATCTTGTCTTTGCACTCGGTGAGCTCACAGCCGCATACCCGTATGCACCATCAGCCAGGGGAACGTAAACACGACTCGTCTCCATGCAGGAGAAAGATGAGCGTCACCGATTAATATCTGCAGATTTAGTCAAACACAGCAGAGGACATAACCTCTCTGGGGTAGTTAGTTGCTTAGGTTATTATTCTCTCATAGTGCTTATGACTTTCGTAAATCACAAACTGCCCCGCTGACATGCTAAATAATAAATACCCAGACCTACACCAGACAGCTCATAATGGATTTATAAAAATAAGTGATTCACATAACACCATAGAGCTACATAACCCCTTCATAAGCCCTTTCTGACATACATAAACATCTATAGAGGCTTAATTAAATGCCACTTAGGAATGGTGTTCGTAAGGGCTACATGACTCTTGCATAAGCTCTAAATGACATCAGACATAAACCTACATAAGCAAAGGCATACTCTTTATAGAGTAATTAAGTGAAAAACCCTTAAGAATGGCGTTCAAAGGGATACATGACCCCACCCCCCCCCCCCCCATTCCCCACCCCCACCCCCGTACAAGTCATTTCTTACAACTGCTATGAACCTACATAGACTTTTAAATATTCTTAACTGAACAGAACTTTTAAGAGTGGTGTTCATAAGGCTACATGACACATGAAAATGTAGGGTTATGTAGGGTTCTTGGAGCCCTGTGAACACCATTCCTGAGCGATAGTCTCAACAGTAGTTATAACTCTTTTAAACCACAAACTGCCCTCACTGACACGGCAAATAAGGACCTTCCAGACCAGCAAACAGCTAATACTGGATTTATATAAAACCTGTATTTGATTCAGATAAAACCTGACTTAAGAATGGTGTTCATAGGGCTACATAGCCCCTACATAAGCCTTTCTGACAACTGGCATAAACATACATAAATGTTCACACAGGCTTAAGTGAACATTACTTGAGAACGGTGTTCATAAGGTTGTATGACTCCTACATAAGGTGACATAAACGTGCATAAACATTAAAAGAGGCTTAAGTGAACATCACTTATGAATGGTGTTTGTAGCCCTCCATGATTCCTCTATAAGCCCATTTTGACAAAAGATAAACATACAGTTATATCCAGTGACACCTGGCTTAAGAGTGCTCATAGGGCTTCATAACCCCTCCATACACACTTTTCTGATAGTGAACCTCCATAAACATCTATAGAGAATGAATATCACTTTAAAAAAAAAAAAAAAAGCTCCACATAACCACCATAAATGTTTATAAAGGTTCATTCTGTGAACAGGTCCTGGCTGTCAGAATGTTTTTGTGACACTGATGTTCATTGATTTCGATGTCAAGCGGACATGTTGACATACGGCCCTTGTGCCACTTTCTGGGCTGATTTAGATTCAAACGTCACGACAACTGACTTAGCGCTTAGTATACTGTTGTGACGTCAGAATGACATAACGATAGTCATTATAACAGTGCCGTGGCATTATGACACAGCTACTGTATGTATATTTGGCCTTGTAAAAGTGAGTCTGAAGTAAACGGAGTTCAATTTATACGTTTGTTTAGTTATGAACAGTTAAGACAATGCTGTGACACCCTAATGATGAGTTACGTGTATTTTCTCAAGCCATAATGTGCCTCGGACATACCAGAGGTGCAATTGAAAGCTACGCTGTCAGTTGTCATGACGTTCTAATGTCAATTTGTTATACGTTATAATGTGTTATAACACAACCATGGGTTCCGTCACTTGACGGCTGAGACTGGTCGGAATCCGATTCGTTAAAGGTTTACATCATGAAGGGGTTATGTACTCTACGGTAGCCCTACGAACAGCGAGCTTAAACGATGTGTCACTGTGATTTAGTTTCAGTGTAAACGAATTTCTTATATATACGAGAAGAAATTAGAAGTAAACGTAACTTTCAAAAATAAATAAATAAATAACTCATATAACCAACTTCAAAGTGCACCTCTCTCCCCACGAGAGCTCATTTCCTCAGTCATTGTTTTGAGCCTCTGTCATGAGTGATGTACAGGCGCGCAGGCTGTCCTCTGACCCCGCATTACCAGTACATTAACCTTCTCAAAGATGCACCACTCCAACCTTAAAACCCCTGACCCCGAGTCCCCTCTCCGGAGTCCAGGGGGTCCCTCTGTTCCTCTCTGAACCCAGCATGGCCACTGCATTGTGTTTGCAGCTTCTTTGTGCGTGTTTCTCGAAATACTCATCACGTTAGCCTCCTCCCTCCAGTTTGAAGACGCCACTCTGTGATTCCTCAGCATGAGATCTTTCTCGGTGGGGCATGTACGGACAGCACGAGAGAGAGAGAGAGAGAGAGAGAGAGAGAGACAGATAGAGAGAGCAGCTCGAGTGGAGACTGCAGGTACACCTCATGCCTCCTAGCAGGCGAGCTACAGCGTCCTGCTGCTGGAAATTAGTCATTGGCTGGCCTCTTTTTTTTTTGCTGGTGTCAGACACGGGCCCCTGATGAGAGATTTGTTGATATGATAACTCACTTAGTCCTCAGGCTGTGAGACAGGGTGGCAAAGAGCCAGAGGGAGGCCCTGCTCTTGCTCCTTAACCTCTCCTCAGGGGATCAGAGTTAGCACTGTAAATTGGTTAATTGGCCAGACATTAAATAGCTTTAGCACTGGACGCAGGACAGACTCCAAACAGAGATCGGCCTGTCACTATGTGCCGATGCTGTCTCAGGGTCTCGGTGTGATTAAAACCGTCTCCGTCTACAGTTCAACCTCCGGCTGAAACTGACTTCTTCTTATACGTCATGGCCGTCTCATACACCTAGGTTAGCACTTCGTAGCATCGGCGTTTACATTTATGAAGGAAATCGTTGTTTTCTGCGAATTAACCTCACTGACATTGTCACTGACAAGTGTCATTGTAGAACTTTAATTGTCATATCAATATCTTGCCAAGAAGAAGGAAAAGAAGCAGAACACAACAACAACAACAACAACAATAATAATAATAAAATCACAGATTTGTCAGGTATTTATTCTCAGTAAGGACGTTTAACTGTTCGTTATAACGATTCATACGATTCGTTTAAATGTTTAAAGGTTTCTCAAAAGTGGTAAACAAGACAAAAGGACATCTATTTAACCAATTATCGACTAAGAATAGGATTCCACTGAGGTAAAAATATATATTTCTTTATTTTTGGATGGGCTTTCAGGTCACTAGAGAATATTTATCGCACATTTCCAAAAGGGGGATACAAACTTTTGAACTGATATCGTTTTGTCGTTTTATCTAGGCTTTTTTTTTTTAGCACTTTTTAAGTATTACGTGAGGTAATAATAGAACTTCTGTAAATAGTAACACACACACACACAAACACACAATGTTTTCTAACAACGACGATCTTTCGTTTATTTCTTGACGTTTTTACGCACGGACACTTTCGATACTCTCAGCCCTGCCTGCTTTTACCTCACACACCAGAAATAATTCAATTAATCCATTTAGGCTTTGATTCTCCCGACGCCTCATTGTGCGTGTCATTTGCATCACAAAATGGAAGCGTTCTTTCGCAGGCCGAGGCGCTAGAACTTTCGATTCCTTTCATTTCGCCAAGTCTGGATGAAATATGCAGGCATTGCGTAAGTTTCCCCATGGCTACTGAATACCAGCACTCATCACCACAGTGACTGCTGGGTATCAGCTCATGGGCTCTCTTCAGACCAAAAAACATCTAAATCAGTCCTACTGAGTCTGTTTAATCCATCACATAAACCCTGGGCGTCATATTTGGGTCGTTACCTGGGTCTATAGCAATTATAGAAAACAATTCATATTTACTGTAACACATAGTTCAGACCGCGTTTACATTTCAAATGTTGTTCCCATTTTTGTGCGTTTAAACAAATATATCCATATACAACGCCACTGAATGCAATAATGTTATTGTATATGTGTTTTCTCGATGTTGCTAAGTAGTACGTGCGACTTTATGTCCTTCATTAAAACTCTATGATAATATACTTGTAAAAAAACAAAAAACAAAACAACAACAGCATTAGCCCAATTGCCTTCGTAAGACCTCCCGGATCGATTATTATTATTTTAACGATTTCTTTTTTTGTGTTTTATTAATTCGTATTTCATGTTTGTCGTCAGTATTACATCCCAGTTAATACGTACTGTACTTTTGCTTCAAAGCAAAACCTAGCCTACAAATTTTTAAGAAATCAACTACCATCACGTGCAGTTGTGTTTCAGCTTGCTAAGCGCTTGAAGCCAGGGCTGGGCGATACGATTAAAATGTCAGATCACGATATAATTCGACGGAAGGTCCCTAAGCTAGACGATACGAATGTATGATGATATATAGGTTCACGAACAGTGTTGAAGATTATAGTAGCATTCAGAAAATGTGCTCGTGGACACTGTTTACTGCACATTAATGAATTATGACTGAAAAGAAGGATTTGAAGTAAAAGATATCGCGGTAGCTACGATACCTGGGTACTGTGAGGTCATTTATGACGATATCGGTATTATATCACCGTATCACACAGCCACACTTTAACCCTTAACTCTCTGACTTGTTTTTATTTTTAGTCAAGTCTATATTCCACTCGCACACGTTTACACAGAATTCAGTTTTCCCTTCTTTTTTTTTTTTGTTTTTGTTTTGGGTTTTTTTTCCTCGGTCACGATGCTGATTTCGCTGACAGCAGAGCTGATCTCGTATCAGTATTTCCACCCTGGTTATCTCTCACTCTGTTATGCCTGTGCTTCATAAACACATAACATGTAAATGTCACGTCAGAGATGTATTATTTATTAATTATTTGTTATATGCGTACAGTAATGCGGCGTGCAAAAGTATTTGACCCCCCCACCCCCACCATCCCCCTCTAAAATGGATAAGATTTGTCTGAATAACAAATGATAAACAAATACACGTATTCTTCCTGCCGGTATCGTCATCGCAAACACCGCGTGCAAAAGTATTCGCCCCCTCCGCAAAGCTCCAGATGAAAGACGTTGTCTTAATGAGGATGCAACTGACTTATAATCGGCCTTCACATTTGAAATAATTAAAACAGATCAATTTTTCGAATAAAAATATTAAATGTTATATTTATATATATATATATATATATATATATATATATATATATATATATATATATATATATATATATATATATATAATCAAGGTTAGGTTCTTTCTTTCTTTTTTTTCCTTTTCCAAAAGGAACACGGAACTGTACTGAACTGATTTTAGGACGTGCACGATGCTAACTATTGACGCTGATACTGATTATTAATATGTTATAAGCATTCACTGAGGAGATTAAATACGTGAAGTAATAAATAAGATAATAATAAACCAGAATGTCATACACTGATCATATAAAGCTGATTTTAAAAGCTGACGTAAACGAGATGTGAATAAACCATCATTCTGATTTTTTATATGTAGCCCAAGTGTTGCTCAGCCAATTCTATCGAAGCGTTTTTAAACAAAAAAACGTCTAATTGAGTCAAAGAAAAATATAAGATCGCCACAAATATTACAAATTTTTCATATAACTTTAAAGCGAAACTGCACAGTTGCTGTGTTTCTTAAAGATGGTAATATTGCAAGTATTTTTTATTGTTGTTGTTGTCGTCGTCGTCGTTGTTTTTACATCATTTTCCTTCCCTGATATCGTTTTCTGCCTGTTTCAGTTGCTTTTAGTGATTTTTATTAAAAGTAAATATGAATTTGCATGGGATTTGTACGCAGTATAACAATAACCATCTGGATATGGTTTATAATTTATGCATGAAAGGGTTAAGTGTCATTTATTGTTCAGGAGATCACTGAGCAAACCATCTGAACCATGCAAATGGCATGCACAGAGAGGATTTGGAGATTTAACACAGATTTAATATTTTAAAATGTTCAAATGGAAAACGCATTGAGCAGTTTGATGCAGATGAACGGCGATGTGAACTTGTTCGCTGATGATTGTTTGGAAAATGTTTGGAATTTTTTATTTTTTAAAATATTTATCCGTTTTTTGTGTTCTTCCAGTGAGTACAATGTGTGAGGTAGTGTTGCGAAATACTGTTACGCCCCCTCCTGGTGATCATTTATGAAGTCTCCAGCTCATATTTCCTTCACGCAGCTTTCCTCCTGTGATTGCTCTTGTGGGAAAATCACATACACTTGATCTGATTGTAAATTTTGGAATAATATGTGGGAAACATGCAGCATTTTGTTTATCAGGTTGCGCTCTGAAACTGCGCATGTAAATAAAAAAAAAATTAAAAAAAAAAAAACAATCACATGACATCATGTGAATAATCCTGGCTTCGATCACGTGAAAATAATCCCACATGCTCTAAAGGTTTCTTTAAAAATAAATAAATAAACGAACACGAGAATAAAGAAATCATGTGAAAAATCACACGTAAGCGGGGGGCGGGGGCGGGGGGGGGGGTGTTAATTTGTCAAAAAATCTTACTATACACGTGAATCATGTGATCTATCACTGTTATGAGTCAGTATTTGAATCGGACACGTCCGGTATATTTGGTGTAGAACCTCTAGAGCTGACATGTTCATTAGATTTTGTACGCTATATACATCAAAATTTGTTGGACAGACGTCTAAGAAATAGATGTTATGTACAGGAATTAGTAAGAAAGTAATTAGTAAGCATTTAATTTTTGCAACCGATACGATTAGTGGACAACCCGCTCTACCACCTGATCTACAGTTAACCACCAGTGTGTCTGGTTGTTCCTGGATGAGAACCCTGAACATCTCACCGTTGTATTTTTGTGAAAAATTTAAAGATATCAGCTAAACGGAATGATGTCGTTTACTTACGCAGGCATGTAGCCGGACATCTCGGCCTGTAGGAGTTCCTGGATCACAAACAGTTGGCAGTGTGTCAGTAACGCATTAATGCACCAACACTGACACCAAGTGGCTGGTGTCCTTAAAAGATCCTTAAACGTGTCTCGTGAACATATAGGAAAGACTAGACCGTAAGTTTAAGGCTAAGTCTAAGAGGTTCTTCGGCGTGAACCGGCCATTTTAAGTTTGAAGGACCACAACGTGCACAAGGAACAGATAAGACCTGCAACGGTGCTTAGGACTCTTTTGCGTTTAGTCTGTGTGGGCCCACTTGTTAATATTTTTACTTTTAACAAATACAATGTTTTTAATACCTTTAACGGTAATACGTTTATGTGTGCGTGCTTATTTTCTGGATAACTGAACACTTTGGTAACCCTGGGTTCGAGAATAATAAGAATTAGACAGTAACATGCCATAAAGTGAGTGAGAAAGAAGGAAAGAAAGAAAATTGTAAAAGTCTAGTTATTTTTTTTAAAACAGAATTTTTATAGACTATAATTTGAAAATGTAAATAAAAGCATTACTGTGATTGAACTGGTATGTTACAAAAAGATAATATATTTTATTCATTTATTTAAACTCCAAATCTATTTATTTGTTTATTTGTTTGATAGTATATTGTTCTGAAATTTAGCTAGTGTTAGCCGCCTTGGTTCACTCATGTTTTGTTTGCTACTCGCATCAGTACAGCGAGCTAGCTTGGACATCAAAATGAGCAAAATTCCCAGAAAAACTGCAAAGAATTCGCCGCTGAGCGTCTGTTTGGGCAGAACAGGACATGGATTTGCTACAGAACGAGACAAGACAAGAGCTTCAGGTGTGTGTTGAAAAGTTTATGCACGTTCAACTGTTATGTCTAAAACCGTCAATCACCTCATCAACCACGCCCTTTAATTTATCATCACATATCTCCTATAAAACACGTTTATCATAAGGAAAAATATTGAGGAACATAAGGGCAACTTGTACAAATGACAAAACTGCTCTGCAGCCAGCCACTAGAGGGCCTCAGAGACATTGTTTCTGGACAGTGTTGATGTGCGGCTTCCGCTTTGCAGAGTAAAGCCTTAACTCGCATCTGTGGATCCAGCGGCGAATGGTGTCGACTGACAAAGGTTTACCGAAATATTCCCGAGCCCATGTCAGGATCTCCATTACAGACTCATGACGGTTTTTAAGACGGTGACGTCTGAGGGATCGGAGATCACACGCATTCAGAAGCGGTTTTCGGCCTCGCCCTTTACGTACCGAGATTTGACCGGATTCCTTTCATCTTTTAATTATATTGTGCACTGTAGAAGGTGAAATACCCCAAATCCTACCGATGTGTCTTTGGGGAACGTTCTTCTCAAAGTGTTGGATTATTCTCTGACGCATCAGTTGGCAGGTCGCCGAGCCTCGACCCGTCCTCGCTCTTGAAGAACTAGGCTTTTTTTTGGAGGCTCCTTATATACTCTGATTAGACGATTTCCCTACCTGTTTCACATCACCTTCTTATTTCAACTTCTCACGTCGCTATCAGTCCTAAATCGCCCCTGTCCCAACTTTTTTGGAACATTTTGCATGCATGAATTTCAAAATAAATGTTTACCTTCAAAAAAACTATGCAGTCGATTAAATAAAACATCAAATACCTCGTTTTTTTAAATGTATTTTTTTATTATTTGTTTAAATGCAAGTCAAAGTACATTTACAAATCACTCCTCTTTGTTTTATTATCACAGTCTCCATCCTGTCCCAACTTTTTCGGAATTGGGGTTGTATATTTACCAAGCGTATATAACGGTATGTTGACTGTTCACATACTGAAGCAAACACTTGTATATACAGTGTAACCGCGACTCTGATCAGGTTAAATCAGTGAGTAAAGATGAATGGGTAAATGTCCCACATGCCATGTTAAACATTCTAACATGTTTATTAAAACGCTGGTAACGGTGATAATTTAATGAAAAAATAAACAAGTAAAATAATCATTATTCCTTACTATCTTAGTGAGAAGCTAAACAGTCAGATTTACACTGTCTTAAAGTAACATATTTAAAACACGCAACTTAAGAATCCATCCATTTCCCACACCGCTTTTAGTCTATACAGGGTCTGTCTCAGTGAACAAGCTGGAGGACACCTGGATAGGGTGCAAACTCATTGCAGGGCACACACTATGGATAGTTTGGAAAGCCATGTCTTTGGACTACGGGAGGAAACTGGAGGAAACCTCAAATCATGGGAGAAGATCCATGCTAGCAAGCTTCATGCACATAGGGCGGAGGTGGGATTCGAAAACCCAACCTTGGAGGTGTGAAGCAATGATGCTAACCACTAAACCACTGTGATGTTGCATCATGTGGGGAAAAAATATTGAAATGTGTGTGGAGGACGATGACTGAAACCGAAATCTCGATAAGGGAAGCGGTTAAATGACAAATCACACCACACGTGCTGGTGACCCGGGGTCAGGGACTGAAAAGGAAAGTTTTACACAGCATGTAAGTGCTTTCGTGAGAACTAAACTAGCAGCAACGCCAGCCTTTATTTGATCTGAGAAACAGAAAAGAACTTTTACCAACCAACGTCGGAGTGTCAGGATGAAGGAGGAACAGCTATCATACAATCATACACAGTACGCTGCAGCAGAAATACAAAAGAATTCCTTTTTACAACCGAAGAATGACTTTTTACGAAACAACACAAAGCAAACAGGAAGTAAACAACATAACCCACTAATTATATTCATCCAAACACTAACACAAACAAAAATACTGAAATCGAGACAGTATAAGTCAGTTAAGCAAACCGGACATTTCAGCTGCTTGTTAAAAGAATCTTTTTTCGAATAAAAACTACTCCGGTGTGTTGTTTGCGTTCGTAAGATATGGGAATCGTCTATCTGTGAGGACTTTCAAAAAACTATTTACACCCACTACTAGGGGCGTCGCTAGACCACTGGTTCTCATTCACACACCAATGCTAGCAGAGCTGCCGTGCAAGGCGCTAACTTGCCATCGGGAGCAACTTGGGGTTCAGCGTCTCGCCCGAGGACACTTCGGCACGTGGAGTCACGTGGACCGGGAATCGAACCGCCGACCCTACAATCAACGGACGACCCGCTCTACCACCTGATCCACAGCCGAGATCAACAGTAAGGGAGAAAGGTGTTGGGGTTTCCAGAGGGTCATTTCATATCAAAAACACCAACAATGTCAGCTGTCAATCATTTCATATTCACATGTGGATCATGTGACTCTTTTATCCTACATTACGTGGAGATTGGGTGCTCGTTCTTTGGGATCTTAATGAATCAAGGCTTGAATATTGGGGGGGGGGATTGATTGCATTTACACAAAAAGTTCAACCGGTTTAGACCTTCGAAAGCTTAGTGCTCTATATTTCGACTGCCCCGTCGTTTGTTCCTCCTCCAGCATATAACACAGATGCTTATAGCCACAACAGCTGCAGTGCAAACCACAGCAATAATGATGATGTGTGTGCGCCATTGATCACTGGTGTGGTCTTTGTTCTCTGAGAGTGATGTGGTGTTCGCTGAAGGTACGGTGGTGCTACTATGAGGTAGAGGAGTGGGGGGAATTTTAGACGGATTAGTGGAACCAGTAGATGTTTGAAGGTGATGGTTTTCAAGGTTTATAATACTGATGTTCATCAGCCAGGAGGGACTAAAGCACTTGATGGATGAGGCGTTATTTGCTTTTTCTTGGTACTTCGATAGCCAGTCTCGAAGTGGTACAATGTCCCGGTCGCACCTCCAGAGATTTTCAAATAGCACTACATTGGTAGCATTGGTTAGCGAGTCTAAAAGCTCCTCGGATAAATAGAGTAGAGAATTGTTTTGAAGCTCCAGATGCTTTAAATATGAAAGGCCATGGAGAAGCTTCCCAGGAAGGTGCTGAATCTGATTGTTTCTCAACGATATTTTGGCCAAATTAGGAAGACCTCTGAATACTCCTTCCTCGAGGCTTGTCAGGTGGTTGGCCTGTAAAGAAATTTCTTCCAGCTCGATCAATCCATTGAAGGCACCAGGAGAGATGTACGAGATCTGGTTCCTGCTGAGCACTAGAAGTTTGATATGAGTTAAACTGCTGAAGACGTTTTCATCAAGACGTGTTAAATTGTTGTCATACAGCCACAGCTCCTCGAGCAGGGGCATGGGACCGAAGGTGTTGGGAGACAGTGTCTGCAGCTGGTTATCAAAAAGTGAGATCTTCTGTAGCTTGGGCATGTTCAAGAAGATACCTTCAGGAAGGACAGACAGCAAATTGTTAGAGAGGTAGAGCTTTTGGAGCTTCCGTTGGTGTGCGAAAAGTTCCGCAGGTAAGTGTGTGATGACGTTGTTCTGCAGATGCAAGAACTCAAGGTTCTCCAGATGCTCAAAGATATTGCTTGGGATCACTTCCAGCTTGTTCTGTTTTAGGGACAAGGTCTTGAGCTTGCGAAGTCCACGGAAGGTACCCGAGTGCAGGTTCGTGATGTTGTTTTCCTGCAACACGAGGTTCTCCAGGTGAGTCAGACCCCGAAAAGCCTCCTCTGGAATAGATTTCAGCTTGTTTTTCCTCAGGTCCAATAATTTCAGGGCTTGAAGAGGAGCGAGCAGGGATGAAGGGAGTGTATTTAGTTTGTTGTTGCTCAGAATCAGATTCTCCAGTGACTGCGATTTCTGAAACAGGTCCTCTGGTAGAGAAGATAGCTCAGATGCTGAAAGCGTTAAGTTGATTAGGTGGGGTGTCTCATCAAAGGTGTGAGGTTGCACCTCTCTTATCCTTGAATCCAATACTGAAAACACTGTAAGCGTCTCAGAGAAGGCTCCAAAATGAACTGGTTTCAGTGAGGTGATGTTAGTTTCGGTAATGACCAGAGCGTTCGTATTTACGGGAATGGGGGAAGGGAAATCTTTCATTTCATATCCCTTGCACAAAGTCTTGTTGTTTTTGCACTGGCATTTCTGTGGACATCCCCAGACAACTGCATTTACAGCACAAATGCAGAGGATTATATACTGTCCTAGATCCATGGGGTCCTGAAAGGGAAGGAGGGACAGTTTTTAGTGATTTGTTCCCATATATATAATACACGTCATACCAAAAAGTGCGTGCGTGTTATGTGTTTTTTAGTTCATTTTTCTTTGCTTTTTCACCATTCACTAGGAAATGTGCTACTGTCACACATATTTAGAATTTTCTGCACACTTAGGAAGGTATTTATACTCAAAACTATAAACTGTAATATCAAATAAACTCTTTTAAAATATATACACACTACAGGTGCATCTCAAAAAATTCGGATATCGTGGAAAAGTTAGTTTTCTTCCATGATTTAATTCAAAAAGTGGAATTTTATATATAGTGTAGATTCATTACACATAAAGTGAAATGTTTCAAGCCTTTTTTGTTGTTGTTGTTTTAATCTTCATGATTACGGCTTACGGCTCACGGAAATCAAACATCCAGTCTCTCAAAATATTCGAGTAAAGAATTTATAATACAGAAATGTCGACCTGAGAAGACTCGAATCAGCGAATTAACTCAAAACACATACGAAGGTTTCCTGAGGCTTTAATCTCTCAGTCTGGGTCAGTACACAATCACAGTCACGGGGAAGATGGAAGTGAATGCTGCATTTCATTTGGAAATCAAGGTTCCGGAGTCTGGAGGAAGAGTGGAGAGGAACAGAATCCGAGCTGCTTGAAGTCCAGTGTGAAGTTTCCACAGTCGGTGATGATTTGGGTTGCCATGTCATCTGCTCGTGTTGGTCCAGTGTGTTTTCTCAAGTCGAGAGTCGATGCAGCGTCTACCGGGAGATTTTAAAGAACTCCATGCTTCAATCTCCTGACGAGCTTTATGGAGATGCTGATTTCCTTTTCCAGCAGGACTCGACACCTACCCACAGTGCCAAAACTTCTAGTAACCGATTTGCTGACCGTGGAATTACTGTGCTCGATCGTCCAGCCGACTCGCCTGACCCGAACCCCATAGAGAATCTACGATAGACACCAGACCCGACGATACAGACGAGCTGAAGACCGCTATCAAAGCAACCTGGACCTCCAGAACACCTCAGCAGCGCCACACGCTGATCGCCTCCACGCCACGCCGCACCGACGCAGTAATTCCTGCGAAAGGATTAAAACCCCGACCGAGTATCGAGTTCATAAATTAGCAAACTGTTCACAAGGTCGACATTTCTGTATTATAAATCCGTTATTCGAACATTTTAAGATACCGGCTGTTTGATTTCCGTGAGCCGTAAGCCGTGATCATCGAGATCAAAACAACAAAAGGCTTGAAATATTTCACTTTGCGTGTAATGAACCTCGAATATATGAAAGTTCTACATTTTGAATTAAATTACCGAAAAAAATAACTTTTCCACGCTATTAAAATGTTTTCAGATGCACCTGTATACACGCCATTTACTTTATTGATCATGTCACATGAACCCACTATGTTCTTAGTATTTTCATGACCAATACAAGGGCCATATTCAGAATTGAGTAACGTCAACCCAGTGAGGATTTAATACCAAAATTGTATGCATATATATATATATATATATTTTTTATTTTATTTATTTTTTTTTTTTCAGATCTCAGAAGTAACTATGGACTTAAGTGCTACAATTACGTAAGAGTTACTCCACCGGGTGGAGTTTCTTGAAAAGCAGAGTCTCATTGCGCACAGTTCTGTGCTTGATTTAGAAACGCATTGTATTTTTATTTTTTCAGGATATCGGCTTGAGCAAGGGGCGGTATTAATTCCAGTGCGACCATTTGACAATCCGAAGTGACCACAATATGTCACGGTGGCTGAAAATTGACGTTTTGGGCTTTAAATCCATATTCTGAAATTCTTCATGAATTTGCAGATTTCATCTCGACCCTGCTTGTTTTTCGAGACCAAGCACTAACTGTTGGAGACATTAAAATATTCATTTTTTCTAATCCACAAGACCCTCTGAGAATAGCGTCAGTGTCCGTTCTCGGATCAGTAGGGGTGAATCGGAACACGATACGACTCACCCGCGCACTCTTGATTTAATACAAAATTCGGATTAAATATATATTAAATATAAATAGTGACACTACCCAAGTCAGATGTACACTCATTCATAACACGTGCATTTCACCATGCCACTGCATCAAACGTACATACTTTTATTAGTAATCTCCCAGAGCCTTCAACCTTGATTGGATCAACATCTGGTTCCACAGAACTTCATCAGGCAACTGAATGCTTACACTCATGTTATGCTACACTCTAGATCAGGGGTGTCCGATCTTCTCCGGAAAGTTCCGGTGTGGGTGCAGGTTTTCATTCCAACCGACCACCTGATTCCACCTGTTCAATCAGTCGATCGTGGCTTTCAATAGACTCGGGTGTGGCTCCTGCTCGGTTGGAATAAAAACCTGCACCCACACCGGAACTTTCCGGAGAAGATCGGACACCCCTGCTCTAGATCGTGCAAAACAAGCACCTGGTACAAGGATCAAAAGAAAAGCTCTGAACACTCATAGATCAGCATGCGTCTCCACCCTAATAGAAGATGGAAAAAAAACTAGGAATAAGTCCACCACCGTCACGTTCACCCCATCAGTATTTAGTAGCGATGACTTTGTGAATATCTTCAGTGACAACATTATAAACACAGCCCCCTCCAAAAGTACTGGAACGTAGAATAAAACTGCTTTCTTCTGCTAATCTACCATCTAACTAGCGCAGTACGTGATCGGTGTTGTTATCAGAGGTTCGATCAAACGCCATGGAACGTACGTCGATATGTTTCTGTAAAGCTGCGTTCGGACAACGTCCGTCGTTAAAAGCGCTGTACAGATAAAACCGAGCCGAACGGAACTGTAGAGCAAACTGGAAACCACACAACTCAAACTGGACAACTTGACTGCAATCAAGATAGACCGGACAGATAGACCGTCTCCTCCCGGTTGTGACCGAGCCGGCTGTGTCCACATCACGTCGTTATTCTTTATTAGTCTTTTAGAAAGGATTGAAGAGTCCTACTTTTCAATACGTTTTGAAGACCATTCATTTCAGTGGAACAATGATTTTAAAAATGAAAAAAAAAAACAACAACAACAAAACCACTTACAATAATTGTATTCAAATATAACAGAGCTGGATATTTTTTCCTTCCATGAACATAAAAATTTTTTAATTAGATCTTCTATGTTCTATCTTCTAACAGTATAGCCTTCGTTACCCGCTAATATCAGACATTCTGTAAAAGAGTGACACATTCAGCTTATTTTCTATTTTAAATCCGCGTCGCTTCACGTCCGTGCGGTTAAACGTAACGTGATGCGTCTAAATGTTCTTCGTTTACACCGTGCAGAACCGTACCTGTGGCAGATGACTGTTCAGAAATATAAGCGGTCTTCTTTTCTTCTGTGTAACCCCTTCTCTCCTTCTTAAAGTGGGCTGCTTCCTTAACCTTTCCCTAAACACTCGAGACGTTTTGTCCAGATTCCCGTCAGCACCCACGCACTCCCCCAGTCATTCCCACATCTGTGCATCGTCGGTGCCAGGCTCTTAAAAAGCCTCTCGCAGACCCACCCACATTATTTCGAAATGACTCAGGGAGGGAAAATCCTGGTTTGAGTCTGTCGCTGTCACAGGCACAGGACGGCGATGGCTTTTAATGTCGTGCAGGCTAAAATAAGAAGTTTATAATTATGCAGATGGGGTGCATATCGACTCTTCTGAGAAATTTAAGCTGTAGAGCTGGATTCCAGTTTCCTCTCTAGACTGCGTCTGTAGATAGACGCCAGGGCCGGGGCCGAGCGAACCCAGACACGTGCTATTCATTATCTTCTTGTCACACAAATATGAAGGGTTTTTAGAACTTTGGGGGAAGATAAATGCCTAACTTTCACTGGCCAGACATCATTCAGGAAAAAATACTACAATTAAACCTCTTTTATTTTTACCTCACTGAAGTTACGTGATGTATTCTATAGTATCATCCATTTTTTTCGGGTTGTGAGAAGACTTTCAGGACAATTCTTCTATAAAACCTCAAACAAAATTGTAATATGACGGCACACACTAGCCACTGCTGAATGCCGGATTCTGATTGGTCAAAAATTGTGTTGATTCATTGTCTATAACAGGAGCTCTGACACTAGCGCAGCTCGAGAATGTAGGTTTATATTAATGTGCTCGCTCTTATACAATATATACTTATATATCTGCTATAAAATTAGAACCATCGACAGGTGAAGTGAATAACAGTCTTACGAGTCTGAACAGTCGGTTCTCGAAGTTGACGTGTCGGAAGCAGGAAAAAATGGGTAAGAGTAAAGGATCTGAGCGACTTTGATAAGGGCCAGATTGTCACGGCTGGACGACTGGGTCGGAGCGTCTCCAAAACGGCAGGTCTTGTGGGGTGTTCCCGGTATGAGGTGGTTAGTACCTACTAAAAGGGGTCCAAGGAAGGACAAGCGACAGGGTCATGGACGCCTAAGGCTAACGATACCACAGCACACCTTCAGAGATCTTGTGGAGTCCATGCGTCGACGGCTCAGAGCTGTTTTGGCGGCACAAGCCGAGGGGGACCGACACGATATTAGACATGTGGTTTTAATGTTCTGGCTGAACGGTGTAGTTTCTATAGTAACAGCTCATTAACAGGGGCTTGTTTGCTTTAGGTCTCTAATGTCAGTCTCTTCGTAACAGTCAGAGGTAAAGCTGGAACTTTAAGTTTTCCAACATGGGAGCGTCATCATGGCCGAGGACTTTGCTGAGGGTTTCTTTTACTTTAAGAGTGAGAGAAAAGCAAGACGGTGACGGAACAACGACGTTTACATCTTCGATACGGTACGTGATAAAAGGATCTAACTAACTAACTAACTAGTATAAATCGATTCACAAAAAGTATGACACGACATTCGTTAATAAATAAAGAATTATTATATAAAGAGTTCTTGTTGGCAAATTGTTGCGGTATAAGTGGAATAAAACACTTTGAGACTTTGCTGTATTAGGAACATAATCAACTCCAAATAATAAACATCTCTCAGATAACTCATAGATGTGTATCGTGCTTTACATTCCAGGCTAGTTAGAATGAACCAATTTGGGAAATTATGGAATGATTTGGAGTGCTCTTCCTGGCAAGGCTGGGTTAGTACCGTATGCTATGTCACGATGACCGGGGGGAGGTACACACTTCTGAGTCATCATAAGGCCCCGATCAGGAATTTACAGTCAGACAAGGCTCTGTACATAACGTCCCCTTCACGGCACACAGCTTTTCTACACTGTTCTCACATGGAAAGTGTGAGCTACTTAAAAAAATAATTTTTTTAAAAAAAGGTACAAAAACATTCATCCATTACTGGAAAAAGAAATAAAGAGCATGGAGAGAGAGTGAGAGAGAACACATGTGTCAGCTTCCAGGACTGCTAAATGGAACAAAGAGGAGAAAAACAGGAAGCACGTTATCTATAACGTCAATAAAGCAAAAACAGAAAAAATGACCAAATCAAACATAAAGTCTAACAAAGGCGCCTGCGGTTTTTACACCTCCCTGCACCTTCCTTCGCTCATTTGATCAGTCTGTAGATCGTAATAAGACTTCTGTGGAACTAAGTGAGTTTGTGGTAATACTTTCTATAAAACATATTGCTTTAATGAAGTATAAAGATATTTACACGACCGGTCAAACGTTTAGACACACTCATTCTTTAATGATAACGAGTCTGTATTGATCGCATATACACAGTGAAATTCTTTTCTTCGTATATCCCAGCATGAGAGGAAGTTGGGGGTCAGAGTGCAGGGTCAGACGTGATACAGCGCCCCCTGGAGCAGAGAGGGTTAAGGGCCTTGCTCAAGGGCCCAACAGTGGCATCTTGGCAGTGCTGAGGCTTGAACCCCCGACCTTCTGATCAGTAACCCAGAGCCTCAACTGCCAAGCCACCACTGTATTTTTCCCCCACACATTTTATAATAATAATAAAAAAAAAAGTAACACAAATGGAACTATGGGAATTGTATAAATCCAAATAATGTAGCGTTTTAGCATCTTCAAAGTCGACGCCCTTTTCGCCTAGAATTTCCAGAAATGTACTCTTGGCGTTTTCTCTCACCCGATTTCTCGAGGAGTTTCCCTGAGATGCTTTTTAAACAGTATTAAAGGAGTTCCCACCGACCGCCGGACTCTTATCGGCTGCTTTTCGGGAAATATTTCTCTCCTTGTCGTCCGTTTTAAAAAAAGCTATTTTTGGTAAATAAAATGTCCGTTTTCTAACGAGAGAAACGAACACGTCGGCGCGATTATACTTTTATCTACGACACCGAGTTCACACGTTTCATCGCGCACCCTCGGATCAAGAGATTTTTAAACGATCGTGAGAAACGTTTCGGTCGGGCGTCCACAAACTTTTGACCGGCAACGTGTGACATATTTATGATAAGATATGTTAGGATGCGTTTATAAGGCATTACGCACAACGGGCACACTGTGCGTGTGCGTGTGTGTTGATGAATGCCAATCGGCCGTAAATGACCACGCGGATGTACGGCTCGGCTGATTTGCATGTAGCGACACCCACAAAACTCCATAAAAGGTCAAGTGTACAGACAGCTGTGAGCACGAAACGACCGATCGGCCTGAAAAATACAGAAGTGGAAGTTATTTTGACTCACTATACCAAAATATATATATATATAGTATATATATATTATATGTATATATATATATATATATATATATATATATATATATATATATATATATATATATATATATATATATATATATATATATGTATATATATACAGGACAACCTCATTAAGTCTTATATAGTCTAGAATTTTCACTTAAAGCCCTGACATGCACATGCCTGTGTTTCACATCATATCCTATTAAAGGCCGAAGTATTATCTGCTGTTTGGATTAAATCAGTGAAAACACGTGCACACAGTGCATTACGCCTCCCAGAGTCTAAGAACAACTTCCACATTTGCACAGTCTCACAGGAAGCAGAGATATTTCGCAAGATTTAACTGTCAGCATGTTCAGTTCCGTGCGCATCGTTTCCTGTCATTGTACTTCACTCATTCTCCACAATATCACAAGGACCACAGATCTACGATGAAAAGCTCAGAATGGAGAAGTTCAGAAGGTGATGTCTTTCATATTATAGTTGAGGTCGCATTGTATCCTGGACGCACCGACTGTAAGTGAAATACTCCAAATGGGATGAAGATGTGAGACTAGGGCTGATTTCTTTCTCGCCCAGACTGTAAATTGATGCAGTTTTTCAGTGACGGTCGTGTTCGGTGTCAGGTGATTACACAGGATGACCACGCCCCATAGATTCGATCTCCGTTTGAGCTGACATTTTTCACACACATCTGTACCACCAAAATGGCTTCCGAGGTATCTAAAAGTAAACAGACTAAACACAGGTTATCCAGTCAAAGTACAAGTTATGCGAAAGGGCACACGATTAATATTCAGAGGAAACATGAACCCAGTAGAGCATTAAGTACTAAAACAATTCAAAATCACAAATGAAGGAAGAACTTATCCCGGATCATTGTCATTCTATTGATGAACTGAACTTTAATAGTTTCAGTGTCGAGCTATTGATGGGTCTAATATCGACTATCACCAATATTTTGTACGATACAAAAACTGTCTAGAAAAGAGAGTGATTAAAAGAAGCGTCGTAGTACGAGACATGTTAGAATTAAGGTAAGGTAATCATGGCTGAGCGATTCTCTACACCGATTTGAGCTTGATTGGCAGACATATCCATGTGTATGTCATTCCATCAGCAACTAGGACGTCTGTATACAGCTCCAATGAAGCCATTTACCCCAAGTTAGGCATGACTGCAGCCTGTGGTTTTAGAGGTGCAGTTACAGAAGCCTGCAGTTCCTCAATCAGACACTAGGCGGAAACAAACACACGCAAGCACGTTTAATTTATTTGTCAAACATTTACGTTTTACTTTTATAGCAGTCTTATGTTTAAATGTAAATGCCTTTTTACTTTAACTCCACTGTGTGTGTGTGTGTGTGTGTGTGTGTGTGTGTGTGTGTGTGTGTGTGTGTGTGTGTGTGTGTGTGTGTGTGATTCTTTTAATTAATCCTCATAAAAATATTTTGGCATCACGTTTTATTCATTTGTGGATCTCACTTTACAGTTATAAATCACTTAGTGTTTTTTTTAGGATTGTGGTTAGGGATGGGTTTATGGTTGGGGCTAGGGTTAGGGGTAATGTTAGGGTTGGTGTTACGGTTGGGGCTAGGGTTAGGGATGGGGTTAGGGTTATGGTTAGGGATGGGGTTAGGGTTGGGGTTAGGAATGGTGTTAGGGTTATAGTTAGGCATATGGTTGATGTTAGGGTTAGGGTTATAGTTAGGCATATGGTTGATGTTAGGGTTAGGGTTATGGTTAGGGATATGGTTGAGGTTAGGGTTAGGGTTATGGTTAGGGATATGGTTGAGGTTAGGGTTTGGGTTAGGGCTATGTTGGGGTTGGGGTTAGGAATGGTGTTAAGGTTATGGTTAGGGATATGGTTGAGGTTAGTGTTAGGGTTATGGTTAGGCATATGGTTGATGTTAGGGTTAGGGTTATGGTTAGGGATATGGTTGAGGTTAGGGTTTGGGTTATGGTTAGGGATATGGTTGAGGTTAGGGTTAGGGTTATGGTTAGGGATATGGTTGAGGTTAGGGTTTGGGTTAGGGCTATGTTGGGGTTAGGAATGGTGTTAAGGTTATGGTTAGGGATATGGTTGAGGTTAGTGTTAGGGTTATGGTTAGGCATATGGTTGAGGTTAAGGTTATGTTGGGGATGTGGTTAGGGATGGTATTAGGGTTATGGTTGGGGATGGGGTTGAGGCTAGTGTTATGGTTAGGGTTAGAAATGGTGTTAGGGTTGGGGCTAGTGTGAGGGTTCTGCAAACGATCTTGCAGTGTAATCATGTTCGTGAATCATTTTCGCTGTGTGACTCGACTCCAAATCTTTGAGGCTGAGCTTTCAACGTCATCCTCGGTGAATCAATTATTTAAAATAATAATAATAATAATAATAATTTTACACTCTCACTAGTATCCTGGAAATGTATAAACATAACTCTTTACATACAGACATCTTATATATAATACATTTATAGATATATTTATATATATATATATATATATATATATATATATATATATATATATATATATATATATATATATATATATATATATAATATCAGGAACTATTTGAGTAAAACTGAGAGCACTGTAGATGTAATCACCATTTCTGACCAGAAGAGGGTCATAGAGCTTAACATTTCCTCCATGTTCGAATATCACCACTAGACTGACAAACACACCATGTATACTATAGCAGGGTGTTTACCTCCTTATTCTGCATGAAAAACAGGGATTTTAGTCATCTTGTGCCATGCTTTAGGTTAAGCTAATAAGATGAAAGAGGATGGTGTTAGTCAGTACGTTTACACGGACGACGATAATCCGATATGAACCCGATTAAGACGATAGTCTGATTAAGAAACTCGCATGTAGACAGAGATTATCGATGACCTTAATCCGATTAAAGTCACACTCGAAGTAAACACAAACGGAATTAAGACGTGTGGAGTATTCCTGGTTTAGTCGCGTTACAGACGTGCGTTACAGACGTGTACACACCTTAATCACGCTATTAACGTCGTGTGAGAGTTTGCACCGCATTGTGCGACAGGACACGTACACACACGGCAGCGCTCGACCGTTTGACGGCGAACGAGAGAGCACGGCTGCGTCCCAAACCGCGTACTTACCTGCTACAGTATATAGTAGCATGTGTTTCAGTAAGTACGCGGTTTGGGGCGCAGCCCACGGCGTCAAGCGGTCGTCTATTAGCGCGTACAGCACGACTAATAATTAACCGCACTCGAAGCGTTCGTAAAATAAAAAATAAAAACACCCAAAACTGTATACGGTCCCATAACGAAGACCGACTGTACGTCGATACGTGAAATCCTGCAGGGAACGTCAGACGGCGTGACGCGGGGACGTAATGACGTAATCCATCTACGTTCTATAACGTCTAAAACAGGAACATGGAAGGAGTATTCTCAAAGCGACTCACGTAAACACCTTAATCAGAATATTACACGTCTTATTCAGAATAAGCTCGATAATGAGATTGCTGCCGTCCGTGTGAACGTCGTGAGTGAAAAGCTGAGCTTTTTCACTGTCCTGATGTCAGTAATAATTTAAGAGGTAAATTAATTACACATCACACATTTTCTCAAAGATAAAACAAATGCAGATTGTTGCAGAAATATTCATCATTTCACGCTCAACCCCGATGAGACGGAAACCTGATTTCCGAACATCTCTCAAAGCTCTGGTGTGTTCCAGCGGCTCTATAAATAGACCACAGTCGCAGAAGTGAGTGAACGCAGGGTTTCAAACGATTCAGATGATCCGAACGACACGGCCGTACACCCCACAGCTTCCAGTGCGCGTTTAACGCATACAGAGGTATTTTAGTGCGGTGTGTGTGAGACCAGGAGTGTAACGTACAAAGCTTTTTCTATGCAAAGCGGCATTTTTCCAAGTAGCTGTGGTGATGCAGCAATTAGCGTGAAACCTTTTGCATTGTTTTTAGCAGGCCTATAATCGGAATAAAACGTACAGACTTTGTAGATTAACACAATGTGGATCTTCCCCAGTGTTTTGTTCTTCCTTTTAGCCTCCGGTGCAGACGGGAAGGCAAATCCAGGCTCGAACAAGAGCTTCGTGCCGAGACGCCGCATAGGAAACGACGTGGAAGTCGGGACAAGTGTGTCGGAATAACAAAAGGCGCTTTTGTTTTTTCACCATAATCCTAATTTCACTCTCGAATAGAAGGAGTGGGTGCTCATGAGCAGACGGAAACAGTTAAGCCGGATCAAATGCCTTAGTAGCTGCATTCTTCGAAATCCCCTGTCTTATTGGGGAGCTTTGGGACTTTAGCATCATGTTTGAATAGTTACATCACTACTCGTCGTTAGATATTCAACTACCGACGATTCTCTTTTGTTGCCGAACGTTCATTCATTTCTTTCTATCTACAGTAAACGCTTTATCCTGGTCAGGGTTGTTGTGTTTGACCTAGAGGTCATTTTTAACATCGTTCCACCTACTGGTCGTTTTTGGGAAGGTCGGAGGAAACCGGAGAACCCATAGGAAACCCAGACTGATGTGTGGGACTCCACAAGGGTCAGTAAGCCAAGCTCAGGATTGAAGCAGAGACCCTACACTACTTCATAACTTCCTTCATGTGACTGCAGTGTCCTGTAACAGTGCTTACAGAGCCGATGTATGCTTTCGATCGCAAAAACGTCATACGCGATACATCATCACACTCGACTCTTAGACAAGAGTGGAACCTTACGTGGTGCCCTGCTGTTGTAGCTCATCCACCTCAAGGTTTGATGTTCCGTGCATGCCGAGATGCTTTTCAGCTCACCACATTTGTAAAGCGTGATTATTCGAGTTGTTATTATCCTTCCTGGCAGCTCAAAGCCGGTCTGCTCATTCTCCTCTGACCGCTCTTATCAATAAGGGGTTTCACACCAACAGAGCTGTCGCTCACTCAATGGTTTTTTGATTTTTCGCTCCATTCGGTGAAAACTCCAGAGACTGTCGTATGTGAAAATCCCAGGAGATCAGCGGCTTCTGAAAGACTCAAAAAACCCATCTGGTACCAACAATCATTCCACGGCTAAAGTCATAGAAATCAGACTTTCTCCCCGTTCTGATGATTGACGTGAGCATTAACCGAAGCGCCTGACTTGTATCTGCGTGATTTTTTTGCATTGTGCCGCCGACACACGATTGGCCGATTAGATAATCGCGTAAACGCGCAGGCCTATGGGCGTTCCTAATAAAGTGGACGGTGAATGTATTCCAGTGACTACTGTCACTGGAACTGCTTACCGCATTTCGCAGAAACGCATGAGAAACGATTTCCGTCTTTCGCACCTCACACACCAAAAAGCTAAATTGTTCCTCATGGCCTCAGGCCAAAATGGACGTAAGGCTTCTAATTACGCCCTCCGTTATAAATGTTTCCCTCGTGAGGGCCGGGAGTTATGTCGCCATGACACGAACACTCGCAGGGGTCTGCTAACCAGGGCAAAGGAAACACTTTGAGCTTCTCCATAGTAATCCATTTTTACGCCGAATACTTCGGGCTGATGGAGCAATTCGGCCGTTTTTAGTCACGTTCTACTTCTTCCTTCTCCGCCAGATGAGAATCGGCGCTGATCAACTGGAGTTTATAGGACAGGGGGGTGAATATATGGAAGAACTGATCACAACCTGTCACTTTTCAGGTGTCGTTCTGCTCAGGTCTGTGTGTGTATGTGTGCGTGTGTTACATTAAGGCTTGTGGCAGATCTCGAACCTATATAACTTTATATAACTGAGTTAGTGGAGTATAATCAGCTTTGATATATATGGAATAAATCACTGCGTCATGCTAATATAGGAAAATAATCAGCGGTTAGGGTGGCGGGCTGAAGCTGATCATCTTCCAATAACAACACATCCAATAAAAATAGTTTAATTCCTCTTACAGCACAGGAATTTGCCAACGCTGACCGTTAATATTTACGAATGACACATTTTATCCGTTTATAGTTACGGTGAATGTTAGGGATGTCTGCAAAACAAGTTCCCGTTCTCACTTGCGTTATAGTAGCGATAAACAGCTACGTCGTTCCCTCACTAGCCTTTTCTTTTTCTCTCTCTTGAGGGTAATATGCTAAAAAAGTAAAAAAATTCTAAAGTGTCGCTTGTCATGCTACACAGAAAGCGCAAAGTATAAACTCTTCTGTCTTGAAGACGCCGTTAAACGTACAGCTTTACCGGTGTTACAAAACTGCCGACACTGGAGAGTCCTTCTGTAAATGGCACATTGTATCGGTTTGTATAATGGCTCTGATAGATTTTCCCTCTTTCCTCAGCTTCAAAATGGCTTCTCCCGTAGACGGCTCTCTGGTCTTCACGTTGGTTTATCCGTTTTAACAACGAATGCAGTCTTCACAGGCGAAACCTAGGACTCAAACCAATACATTCGAGGTTATTCATTGTTTAAACAGTCAATCTAACAGGGCACACCTGGGCAACAAGAACAAGCACCTGTCGGTCGCGTGTTCCGATAGTTTTAATCACGTGAAAAAAAAAGTTGTTTAACACATCTAGATGAACACATCAGAAAACGAAAGCAGAAATTCGGATCCGTCGTCTCATGTTCATCTTTTGATGTTTTCAGTGTATAACGAAAGCAACAGAACTGGCCTTGCTGTTCCGGTACTTTCGGAAGGGACTATATAAAGGACCCGTCTGGCTAAAAGTGTGTTAGTAAAGTTAATGGTTTGGTTAATGTTAACTAACGCAGTAAATAATGTTAGTCAGGGGAACTTACATGTTAAACGTTACCAACAAAGGCCGCATTGATTTACTTCGACCTCCTCCTTCATTCCGATGCCTTTCTGATGGTGTCGAGCGTCAGATTTGCACCTTAATCTGTTTACAGTAGGCTGTTCGGCAAGGCCTCAATGAGAAAAAGAAAGGGGGAAAGGTGAGTGCCATCGGCGCTTTGGGTTTAAGTGACAGGTAAATTACAAGTTAAGTGGAGAACAC
>NC_030426.2:25408698-25438698 GCF_001660625.3 Ictalurus punctatus | reverse complement strand
GAGGCAAACATAGTACACAGTAGCAGTAGTGGAGATAGTAGCAGTAGTAACAGTGGTAGTAATAGTATTAGCAGTAGTAGTAGTAGTAGTAGTAGTAGTAGTGGAGATAGTAGTAGTAGTAACAGTGGTAGTAATAGTAGTAGTAGTAGTAGTAGTAGTAGTAGTAGTGGAGATAGTAGTAGTAGTAACAGTGGTAGTAGTAGTAGTAGTAGTAGTAATAATAATAGCAGTAGTAGTAGTGGAGATAGTAGTAGTAGTAACAGTGGTAGTAATAGCAGTAGTAGTAGTGGAGATAGTAGTAGTAGTAACAGTGGTAGTAGTAGTAGTAGCAGTAGTAGCAGTAGTAGTAGTGGAGATAGTAGTAGTAGTAACAGTGGTAGTAATAGCAGTAGTAGTAGTAACAGTGGTAGTAGTAGTAGTAGTAGTAGTAATAATAATAGCAGTAGTAGTAGTGGAGATAGTAGTAGTAGTAACAGTGGTAGTAGTAGTAGTAGCAGTAGTAGTAGCAGTAGTAGTAGTAACAGTGGTAGTAGTAGTAGTAGTAGTAGTAGTAGTAGTAGTAGTAGCAGTGGATATAGTAGTAGTAGTAACAGTGGTAGTAGTAGTAGTAGTAGTAGTAGTAGTAGTAATAGCAGTAATAGTAGTAGTAGTAGTAGTAGTAGTAGTAGTAGTAATAGCAGTAGTAGTAGTGGAGATAGTAGTAGTAGTAACAGTGGTAGTAGTAGTAGTAGTAGTAGTAGTAGTAGTAGTAATAATAGCAGTAATAGTAGTAGTAGTAGTAGTAGTAGTAGTAGTAGCAGTGGATATAGTAGTAGTAGTAACAGTGGTAGTAGCAGTAGTAGTAGTAGTAGTAGTAGTAGTAATAATAGCAGTAATAGTAGTAGTAGTAGTAGTAGTAGTAGTAGTAGTAATAGCAAGAGTAGTAGTAGTGGAGATAGCAGTAGTAGTAACAGTGGTAGTAATAGCAGTAGTAGTAGTGGAGATAGTAGTAGTAGTAGTAGTAGTAGTAACAGTGGTAGTAGTAGTAGTAGTAGTAGTAATAATAGTAGTAATAGCAGTAGTAGTAGTAGTAGTAGTAGTAGTAATAGCAGTAGTAGTAGTGGAGATAGTAGTAGTAGTAGTAACAGTGGTAGTAGTAGTAGTAGTAGTAGTAGTAGTAGTAATAGCAGTAGTAGTAGTGGAGATAGTAGTAGTAGTAGTAACAGTGGCAGTAGTAGCAGCAGTTATTATTATTGCCATTATTGCTATTAATGCTGTAATGTGAGAAATATAGAGTAAATGATCAGACAAAAAAAAAGCAAAGTGCATAACTATTAACTGGAGTCTATTGTAGTCTGGAATAGCCTTCACATTCTTTCTGTCTCTTCACTCATCCTTCCATCTCTCTCTCTCTCTTTCTCGCTGTGTGACAGGTCCTCTGTGCTGATGACTCGACTCAGTGGCCTGTTTCAGGTTTGATGTGATGTCTGGTTGTCGCTCGCTCAGTGTGTTGGAGCAGAGTAACTGTGTGAGTGGAAAGCTGATGAACCGAACATGAGGTGGAAGTGCGAAGCCATTATTAATGACACCTATTTCCCCCTATTTTCTCTGTGTGTGTGTGTGTGTGTGTGTGTGTGTTCAAAGGGGAATCCTCATAGCCATCATAGCTATGTTGCGTTCTGGCAGTATATATAGCAATTTTCACTAGTAAATTCGGCAACATTCGGCTGATTAATGAATAAAACACTCTGCGTTGTGCTATTACAGGAAATGAATCAGAGACAGGGTGTTGTGATGAAGCAGACTCATTGTTAACTCCTTAAACTTTCAGAAGTGAGGCATTTATACCACAACATTTTGACAACTATTACCATGTTTATTTATTAAAAGACTACATGGTTTGCTTTGTATCTGTTTTTTTTTTTTTTTTTAAGTTACTTCCTGTTATCACTTACAGTCCCCTCCGAAAGTACTGGAACAGCCAGGTCAATTCTATTGTTTTCAATGTATACATTGAAGACATTTTTGGTTTGAGATCAAAAGATGAATATGCGATGAGATCAGAATTTCAGCTTTCGTTTCCTGATATTTCCATCTAGACGTGTCGAACAACTGGCACATTATGTTTGAACCCACCCATTTTTTCAAGTAATCAAAAATATTGGAATCATATGACTGATGGGCGTTTTCTTGCTCCCTGTTAAATTGAATGTTAAAAAAATGTATAGCTCTGAATGTCTACTCGTGGTTTGAGCCCTAGTTTTCACCTGTGAAGACTGTATTTGTTGTTAAAAAGGATAAATCAACATGATGACCAGAGAGCTGTCTATGGGAGAAAATCAAGCCATTTTGAAGCTCACAAAAGAGGGAAAATCTATCAGGATCCATTGTACGAGCATTGGGCATAGCCAGTACAACAATTGATAAAAGACAACTGACAACAAAAGAAAGAAACCACGGTTGTACTAACAATCAGACCAGTTCGGCCAAGGAAAACAACAGCAGTTGACGACAATCCCAAAAACTAACAACAACAAAAACCAGCCGAGGTGAAGGTATCACAATCGACCAGGATGAAGACGTGCAGAACGATAGCAGCCATACCACAAGGTCCAAACCACTCATGAGCAGTAAGAATCAGAAGACCAATTCTGGAACCAAGATTAACCTCTAAGTGATGGGAAAATGGCAAAGGTTGGAGAAAGAAAGTATCTGCTCATGATCCAAAACATAGAAACTCACCAGTCAAGCATGGTGGAGGTAGTGTCATGGCTTGGGCTTGCATGGCTGCTACTGGAACAGGCTCACAAACCTTTATTGATGATGGAACTCATGATGGTAGCAGCAGAATAAATTCTGAAGTTTACAGATACAATTTGTCTTCCAAATTACAGAGAAATGCATCCAGTCTAATTGAGAGCGGACGTTTTTAGACTGTTACATTTACATTTATTCATTAAGCGGACGCTTTTATCCAAAGCGACTTACGAGTGAGGAAATACAAGCAAAGCGATACATCAAGCAGAACAATACAAGTAGTGCTACCGTACAAGACTTATAATCGAGTTCCAGACCTTAACCCGGCCGAGCAGTAATTCACCTCCTGAAGAGGAGACTGAAGGGAGAAACCTCGCCAACGGAAACAAACAACAAGTGAAAGAAGCTGCAGTAAAATCCTGGAAAAGCAACACAAGAGAAAAAAGGTGGCGTCAATGGGTCACTGGCTTGATGCAGTTATTGCAAGCAAGGGATGTGCAACGAAATACTGCGTTATTTACTTTCATTTACTTTAAAACTCCTGTACTTTTGCTCGCCTAAGAAGCGGGTGGTCTGCCACAAAAGCTGCCATGTTCTAAGGTGTTTAACACGTATAGACGTAAATATCAGGAAGTGAAAGCTGAAATCCCGATCTCAGTGTCGTCTTTCATCTTTTGATCTCAAACCCAAATGTCTTCGGCGCATGGCAAAAATATAAGAATCGGCCTGGCCGTTCCAGTACTGTGCGATCAGTCATTCCCTTACCAGCCTCTCTTTTCTCTTTCAGCAGAAGATATAAGATAACAAGATCAAATAAAATGCAGCTTGTCCTATTCGAGAGAAACAGTGAAGCCTTCCAAGCTGAAGACTTTCCGATGTCTAAAAGCTATCGATTACCAACGAAAAAAGAAGTTAGACTCCTTCCATAAATGCTAATTAAACATCTTATTTTACACCAATTTAAAAAAAAAAAAAATGTTAATGTAGAGCATCCATGCATATACAGTGTCCTCCACTATTACTGGCGCCCGTGCTAAATATGAGCAAAGAAGACTGTGAGAAATTGTTTGACCTTTTGATCTCTTTTTTTAAAAAAAATTAAAAATTCACTAAAATACTCTGCTCTCATGGATATCAAAGAACTGCAAACACAACACAGGATTATCGAAAAAATATATATTTGTTAAATATAGGTGTGCAACAATTATTGGCACCCTTTTAGTCAATAATTTGTCTTAATTCCCTTTGCCAAGATAACAGCTTCTACTATAACGTCTCTCTTCACAGTGCGTCGAGACGATACAGAGACACGTCTAATTCCAGGTCGATTCATAACATTTCCAGTCGACTGGAACTTCCTAATTATTGCCCTGATGGTGGAAATGGACATTTTCAATGCTTGTGCTATTTTCTTATAGACACTTCCAATGTGGGCGCACGGTGGCTTCGTGGTTAGCACGTTCACACCTCCAGTGTCGGGGGTTCGAATCCCACTGTGGCCCTGTGTGTGCAGAGTTTGGATGTTCTCCCCGTGCTGCGGGGGTTTCCTCCGGGTACTCCGTTACTCCAGTTTCCTCCCCCAGTCCAAAGACATGCATGGTAGGCTGACTGGCATGTCTAAAGTGTCTGTAGTGTAGGTGTGTGAGTGTGTATGTGATAGTGCAATGGACTGGCACCCTGTCCAGGGTGTACCCTGCCTTGTGCCCGATGCTCCCCGTGACCCTGAAAAGGAGTAAGTGGTAGAAGATGGATGGACTATGGGAATTTGGCTTATGTGTTACCTCATGTTTATACCCCTGTGAAACAGGAAGTCATGGCTGAATGGATCGATTTCCTTTTCCTAGTCACCCAGATGTACTAAATATCAGTGGGAATATACTTCAAATATATATTTCTCGTATGAATTCATAGGGGTGCCAGTAATTGTTGCACACCTATACTTTTGAAATTGGGTTTGAAATTGTTTGATATCCATGAGCGCAGAGTATTTTTGTAAATTATTTGAACGAAAGATCAAAAGGTTAAACGACAAAGACAATTTTTCACAGCCTTCTTCGGTCCTATTTACCGGGGGCGGCAATATTAGTAGCGGGCACTGTAAGTATGTAGTTGCTATAGAAACGATAACATATTAGAAATCTGTGATTTACAGATGCACTATTGTCAGAGCTGCTGTTCTAGAATATTAATCAACGCCCTCGAGCATTCAACAGTGCCGTAGTAGAGAGAATTCATTACTATTGTGTAAACGAAATAATTATTTCAGGCCGAAAGGAAGAATAGTGATGAAGTCATATGATCGAACTTTAATCTGAATAGCCGGGTAGATTGCATCCCTGAAAAAACCATTCCCTCCAAAACCCTTCATGGATCAAAACCTGCTCCATTAGCTTCCCTTGACCCACCACCTCAGCCTTATTGTGTCTGCACATTTAAATAGACATAAGCTCTTTCGGTTGTTCCCTCTGGCCTACAAAGAACGTCTCTGCAGTAAATCTGATAAAGCACGACTGGCATTGTGGGACTGTTTCTCTGAGGAGTCCATTCATCCTACCACACTTCCAAGTCCTCGGTTTTCTCAGAGGTTTGGAATGCCAGCGTTAATCTCCAATCCGTCTTTTCTTCTTTGTCCCGAGAGGGGAAAAAAAGACAGAGGAATTTAGGTGCACCACAACAGATCCTTGTGAAACATTCACAGGCCAAACCCGATACACACAATACACAACCCGGTCAAAACTACGGCTTTTATTAAAAAACAAAAACAAAACAAAAAAAAACAAATAAAACAAAGTCTTGCATTTCACCGAAGTCATATTGCTCGGATCCATTTGTCTGTTATCTCAATCCAGGATTTGGAAAGATACAAAGCTGATTAAAGAACAAAAGAATTTGGAAGATAAAGGACACTTAGCTAACAGGTTTAAGGTGGCTCTTTAGCAGGCTAAAACTCATCCTCTTTCTCCTCACTCTGAATGCATATTTCAACCTCAGCAAATTACTCAACCAAGCAGGAGGTTTTTAGGCTTGGAGGAGAAGCTCCTCCTGCAGCAGTGCAGCAGCACGCCTCATCTTCACCCAGCCCAAGAGAACCCACGCCACACCCTTCTTCATCTCCCTCCACTGGCTTCCTGTAGACGTCCGTATCAAATTCAAGGCCTTCATGCTCACCTACAAGACCTTGTCTGGAACAGCGCCCCCTACCTCAACACTCCCCTGAAGGTTTACGCTCCCTCACGCAATCTGCGATCGGTTAACGACCGACGCTTAGTAGGGCCTACTCAGCGTGGCTCAAGGTCCCTTTCCGGAACCTTCACACTAACAGTCCCTCGGCGGTGGAATGAACTTCCGACCTCGATCCGGACCTCAGAATCTGTCATTATCTTCAAAAAACTAAAGCTAAAGACCCAGCTCTTCCGTGAACACGTAACTAACTCCTAAAATATCAACCCCACATTATCCTTTAAAAAAAACAACAACAAACAAATAAATAAATAGATAAATAAAAACCTCACTCTTACACCTCTGCTCTGCACACTTTGCTTTTCCTTTTTTTCCTTTTTCCTTTTTTCCTTTTTTTTTTTTTTTGCAGCTTATTTATTTCAATTACGCATTCCTGCCAAAACGATACGGTACACTAGGGTTCGCACAACTATTAAACTATTCATCTTGACTTCAAAAAGGTAGTCGTCTAGTCGTCTTTTCCGGTTTAAACCAAAACCGATTCACGACATGACTATATATCGCCGATTTTATAAGTGTACTTAAATGCTGATAAACTACGGAAAAGAGCACGTCAACGAGTCCTTCCAGGACGTCACGTTTTTGCGAAATTTCCCGCAGATTGGGGCCGAGACGTGTCACGTGACGTCATCGCGACGCGCGTTCGGTCAAACCCGTCTGCGATTCACGATTTTGCGCCGAACGCGGGTACAGCGAAAAGGTCTCGTTTACCGACAAACCAAAAAAACTCTCCCTTAGAGAAATTTCGACCGAATCAGAATTTAAATCGAAGTTAAAAATTGATCTTTTTGCACAGGCTTACGATTGTCCTTAGAGTCTGAAGGTGTAAATCTATAAATGTGCTTCCTTTATCTTTGCAATGCGGCTTGTACGGTGTGATATTTCTTTTAATATTGTTGTACAGCACCGTGGCCAACTACTGTTGTTTTTATTGTGCTCGATAAATAAATCGGTTGATGATGAGAATAAATAGATGGTTGCAAAATAATAAATCCGTGTCGTGTATTATATTACAGTACTTAAGGATGTACAGTACCAGTTATTAAAACGGAGTCGTACGGACGCCGTGGTGTCTCAGCTCAAGTTGCAGAACCAAGAGCGCCCGGTTCACGTCCATCAACGGCGCTTTTCTTATATCTCAATGAGCAGTCTTACGTGGATAGAGGACGTGATGTCTACAGCGGCGTCTGGGAGGTTTTCTCCAGGATGATAATGACCCGGGAGTTAAACAGGGAAACAACAGGGATTCAGACAGATGCAAGGGTGTGCTAAATATGCCTGCTGTATGAGAAATGGATGAGGATTAAAGAACTGAGATGATTACAGCTAAGAGAGGTCTGTGTGTGTGTGTTGGAGATTGGATAGTTGGAGATTGGCGTGTATATAAAAGTAGCGGGATATGGAGGAATATTAATCTGGCTTTAGAGTGAGAAGGACCTCGCAAAATGGCTCAAGCAAACAGAGCTTACGGAAAGCAAAAGCATTTGAGGAAGCCCTGCGTTTTCTAACGTGTCTTCTGCTCGAGCAGTGAGCTCTTTTATTTATTTATTTTTCTTCTAAAAAAAAAAACAACTCCACAGCTCTACTTCCCCATCCAGCAAAGTGAACACGACAGACATGGCCTCAGGCTAACCTCATCTAATGTAAGCTGCATTAGGATAAAAAAAATAATTAATTAAAAAAAGCCAAAACAATGCATCAATTCCCAATCACAATTCCACAAACTAAGCTCATCATAGCTTCAGATCTACTACAGTTAGTGCAATTATGAGCTTAGGTTGAGGTAAGAAGAAGCTGAAGAACTAAAACAGATCCAAAAGATTAGACATAATCAAGGTGGAGAGACGTTGAACAAACGGGGTAGCAAAGATCACGGCAAAAATCCCAATAACAATCCAGAGTCCATCCATCGTTAGGTTTTCTGAACCGCTTATCCTTCACAGGGTCGCAGGGAGACTGGAGCCTACCCCAGGGGACTCCGGGCATGACATGGCCGACACCCAGAGAATCCATGTTTGCAGTTCGTGATGCAGTCCGGGATATAGGGTTTGATACCGATTTTGGCGTAGACATGAGAATTAAACCGTAATAAAGCGTAAACCCATCCCACCGGTCTGCCGGAACGTCTCTCATAAATAAAGTGAAAACACACATATTTTTATACACAGCGTTTAATGTAAAAATCCTTTGCTTTGAAAGGTTAGTAAGTCTTGCTTCCTTTGGCGCAGTGTGCCAAAACTTTTGACGCGAGTCTTAGTTTACACTCAGCATTCGATGGATTATCTAGTATATATATACATTACGATAAATACGTGATTGTTTATGTACTGACTACTCACACGGGGACTTGGACAGCGGACGCTCCACGTAAACGGATTTAAAAACGGAGCGATGGTTAAGAGTTAAGTTTTGCGTGAGGATGTTACGTGTTTGTTTAGGGAAGGAGTCTCCGGTGTCAGTTCTTTGTAACGGTCACGGTAAAGCTGTAAGGTTTTCCGGCGTGGGAAATTCAGAGACAGAGGTGATTCTGATTTCTGTGTAACACTACAAGCTGCAATTTATTTATTTATTTATTTATTTTGGCCTAATTAAATTCCATTGCATTAACTGTAACAATAAACGGATAAAAAAAAAAAAGTACAGTGTATCGATCTCACTGGCAAGTTGCTGTGGTGTAAGGGGAATAAAACACTTCCTGATGTGCTGTTACAGGAACATGATCAGGGTGTTAACAGGAACGCCACTTCATCACACCGGCGTGTCTTGGATTATTTTCCTATCACAGAGTGACACTAAGTGATGTATTCTTTAAATAGAAAGAAAGAAAGAGAGCTATTTCAGCTAGTTTATCCCATTTTTATGTTCTTTCCTTGTTAGCCTATTTTCCTGAGATGTAATATAGATTCTCTGATTGTAATTTCGTCATCTATGACCTTGGGATGCGCTAATAGAACACACTCACGCTCAGGTCCTCCTGCTCCAGCCTCCCCAGTGTTAGAGTAATGGAGACAAATTCACCAGAAAAAAAGTCTGCTAATCTGAGAATATTGGCAGGAGTGAGAAGGCTGAGGGTTTTAGGAGGAGCTGCTGAAGCTCATCTCCTCACCTGCAGCTCCTCGGCAGGGTGTAAACATTCCGTTTATTCATGTGGAGTTTCATTAAAATGCCCACATGGCCCTAAAAGCTGGGGTTTGGACCAAATCGAGCTCTCTGGGCATACAGGGCTGGCACACACTTCTTTGAGATGAACTGGAACACCAGTACACCAACTGCACCCTACTGTAGACCTCCCACAAACACACGCACACACATATCGGATATAAAAAAGTCTACACACCCCTGTTAAAATGGCAGAAATGGCGGATGTTTGTTTTTGTGTTAAACCAAGCTAAATCGTGTTAGGACTTTTCCAACCCTCAACGTGAAAATGTGAAACATGTGACATATAAAAGTCGCGTGGAAAAACAATCAGAAACATTTTAGAGGAAAATAGGAAGGAAAAAAAAAACAACAAACTTACAATAACCCGGTTGCATAAGTGTGCACAGCCTTTTATAATTGGGGGGGGGGGGGGGGGGGGGGTTGGGAGGCTGTGTCCAGAACGAAACTATCGCACTCAACCTCACGTCCAAAAGAAATTATCATTCAGCTGTCGTCAATGAAATGATTCTGATCAACCCCGAATAAAGACCGGCGGTTTCTGTAGGACGTACTTGACGTCTTCTTGCGTTCGTCTGACTCCCGAAGCCATGGTCCACAGAGATCCTACAAAGCATGCACGGTGTCTCGCTTGTTGAAAGGTATCCATCACCAGATCGACATTTACAAGAACTTCCAAAACATTAGATGTAACCGTGGAACACCCTGAAGGCCATCATCAACAAATCGTCACCACAGTGACATCGCCAAGAACAGGACGTTCCCTCCAAAATTTACAAAAGGACAAGACAAAAACTTACCAGGGAGGCTGCATAGAGACCTACGGCAACATTAAAGGAGCTGTATGATTATATGATCTCTCGTATTCTTCACACGTCTGGACTAGAGTGGGATAGCGTGGCTAGATTGAAGCACTTTCTCATGTGGGGGGTTTCTAAATGGTCTATATTACCGACCATGTAGCAAAATGTCTTATGCTCTGATGAGACCAATTCCAAACGGTATAACAATGAAGCAAAGAATAAATAGAAACACCATCAAAAGAACGCCGTGCCTACAGTGAAGCATGGTGGTGGAAGTGTCATGTGTTAGGGCTGCTTTTCTTCAGACAGAATTGGGGCTTTTATCAAGGTGGAGGGTATCACGAATAGCCACAAATACCAGACGATTTTAGTGCAAAACCTTCAGGCGTCTACTAGTAAGCTGAAGATGACAAGGAATTTCACCTTTCAGTAGGGCAATGACCCAAAGCATACATCCAAATCAACAAAGGAACGGCGTAACCATAAGAAGATCCATGTTTTTGAGTGACCTAGCCAGAAGCCAGACTTGAATCCAACTAAATATCTGTGGGGTGACCTGAAGCAGGCTGTGTACAGGAGATGCCCTTACAATTTGATGGATCTAGAATGTTTTTTTTCAAGAAAGAATGGGAAAATATCGGCAAGTCAAGATAGATAGATAGTGTCTCTTACCCAAAAAGACTGAGTGGCGTAATAAAATCAATAGGTTCTTCAACGCAGAATTAGTTTACGCGTGTGCACACTTACGCAATTAGGTCATTGTACGTTTTTTCTTTTTCGTTTTTTCCCCCCCAAAAAAACGTTCCTCATTGTTTTTCCCTTTTTTTATTTTAAAAGTATCATTTAAAGTTTTTTTATTATTATTATTATTATTATTATTATTACATGACTATTGTAACATTTAAGTTAACAGTTTTGGTGAAAATTTAAATGCATGCGATATCCCCCTTACCCCAAATGTAGCTAAGACTTGTTCGGTGCTGGATTTAGTCATTATATCTCAGAGACTGTACACTCTTTGTTCTTTTGGTGGTTAATGGTTCAATTTTTCGAAAGGGGTTTTTAATATTTATTTATTTATTTTTTTTATTCTAAAAGAAACAAAACAAAGAATCCTTACAATGGTGTTAAATCAGATGCATCCTTTGTTGCATCCTTTACAGACATCTTGCCAAGTGAAAATATCTTGAGTAGAGTCAAATTTATTCAGTATTTACTATTATAAGATATTATAAAGCAAATATAAGATTATTAAACGTATTCTGAGACATTTGAATTACTTTTAGCTTTAAAAAAAAAAAAAAAAACTATAAACAGTCATTCCTTCACCAGCCTCTCTTCTAACTTCTCTTAAATATATATATATATATTTCATAGAAATGCTCATCTGCTAAACAAACAATAATACTAAGCTTTGTGTGCGGTGTCCAAACCTCCTCAGTCTCTTTAATATTCATCGTATTCATCGTTCGCCGCTCAGCTGTGTAATGTACACATTTAACAGGACTTTGCTCCACCGGCCTCGCCTCGCTCCCTCGCTGAGGCCGGTCAGTCGGCCGGTTCCTCGGCCCCTGAGGCCACAGACAGCAGCGTGCCCAGATCAATCTTCCTGTGACACTTCATTTAGACCGCGTTAATGTGGACTTAGGCCTCATTACGCCTATTGGCAGGTCCTGACAGTCCCAAGAAACGCCAGCACTTATCCATCCTCCTGGGAAGCAGCTTGTATTTGAATGGACCAGATAAGGCTTAGCCAAACACGCTCACAAAGCTGAATAAGTCATTTGCCTTTTTTTCCTCCCTCTAGCCTATTTTCATTCAACACAGTCATCATTATTTTCAGTTTAATAAAGCCATGCGTAAGGATTTTTTTTTTTTTTTTTTTACCCGAGGATGAGGATAGAGCGTAGAGTGCTGTTATCAGCTAATGAGAAATCTTCCACGCTATTACAGCATCTAAACTGCACTGTAGGCATCCGAGTTAATATTAATAATACAATAACGGCTCAGGTCCATCTTCAGCCTCCGCTTATAAATCAGTGAGCTCAACTGAAGAGCTGATGGGTCTCGTACACAATTATACACTGTTACTCTGCCTAAAATCATACAGATGCTCACCTACATTATCTACATTTACATTTAATCTACATGGCGTTTGGCAGACTCCTATATGCTGAGCGACTTACAGAAACGAACGACAAAAAAAAAAAAAAAAAAAAAAACTGCTAGCTAACAGCACCGTATAATAACTTAGCTAGCGTTACAATGACGGACTGTCATGTGAGAAACCGCACATTTAGCTAGCTAATAGCACCATCTCATAAGTTAGCTGCTGTATATTGAGGGGCTGGTCACCATAGAAAAGCATTAGCACTTAGCTAGCTAACATCACTATATAACTTAGCATTACAACAAGGGCTGTTACTGTGGAACAACAAACAGACAGCTAGCAGATAGCACCATATAATGAGCTAATTAGCATTACAACGAAACGTAAAATAAAAAACTAGCAATAAAATAGAGCTCCATGTAATAAGCTAGCTAGCTAGCTAGCTTTATAATAAGCATCTGTCATTGGTGCAAAACATAAACAGCTAGCTAGCTAATAAATACATATAAAAACCTATTAAATAAAACTAACTAGATAGGGAAATAGACTGTATACACTATATATATATATATATATATATATATATATATATATATATATATATATATATATATATATATAGACTAATACACGGAAATAGTTCAACATAAACAGCTAAATACCTAGCTAGCAATCGTAAGCTAATAGTACAGGACTTCAAATAAAGGACTTAATATAATAAACATCTAAATATTATAATAAATGTCTGTCATTTGGAGGATTCAAGACAAATATGTAAGGAATAAAACACTTAGCGCCATGCTGCTGAAGGAAAATAATCAATGACGGTGTGGTATAATGAAGCAGAGTTAATGTTACAATCCTGAAACTGACTATTTTTCAACACAAGCTCATCCCGATGTTTTTATTCTTCTTATACCACAACAATTTACCATCAATTGTAGTTGTTGTTTTTTAAATTGTTTATTAAAGAATGACAGGCCGTGATTTTTATCCATTTATAGTACGTTTTAATGTTTTGGAACATCTGCAAAACAAGTTCATTCCTGTTCTCACTTCCACTAAAAAAAAAAAAAAACCCCAAAACTATAAACAGTCGTCCCTTCACCGGCCTCTCTTCTAACTTCTCTTAACTTCTCTCTCATGAAATTATTGAGACAAAACAACAGCTTGTCGTGTTTCTGAGAAAATAAAGTCCCCTGTCCTGAAGATTTCCTGTCTCTTACAAAGCACTGACACTGGAGACTCCTTCCCTAAATGTTAACTAAACATCTCTATACGGAAAATGTATCGATGATTATCCTTACGCAATATTCAATATTTCCTTTGTTTTTTTTATTTATTGTTTATTAAATGTTTATTTAACATTTAAGGAAGGAGTCTCCAGTGTCAGCTTTTGTAACAATCAGAGGTAAAGCTGTAACTTTTTATTTATTTATTTATTTTTAAATGAATAAAGTGTTACACAATGGAAAAGTCTTCAGGATGTTAATACGTTAAGAAGCTGCACTTTTATCTCATTAATGTTAAGATAAAGTGGGGAAACGGCTGTTTACTGCCGCTTTAATATAAGCAACTAACTCAACAACACTAAGCGTAACTATAAACAGATAAAAAGTCAAAGTTGTTCTTTTGTAAGTTCAAACAACTGAAATCATTGGTAACTGCCTTGGTATAAGAGGAACCCTTATCCCATCCTCATGTTGATGATTTTCCGATAACAGCATGTCTCCTCATTTTTTATTCCTAAACATATGACATATATATATATATATATATATATATATATATATATACACAGTATATGACTTATTTCAATGAAACTATAGGCATATATTAGGTTTTTTTTTCTTTTTCTTTTACCCTAAACACAAGTTAATGGACTGTGGAGAAGTGTGTATTAGGGGAACACACACACACACACACACACACACACACACACACACAGTCGAGACGACCCTGATACTGACCGGGCGACTCTGAGGCACATTGATACCTGCTTTAAGAAGCTTTGCACTCTGGAAGAAATTTAATCCCATCCCAAAGCCTCTTTCTGGCTCTGAATCTGTGTTCGTGTATGTGTGTGTGTGTGTGTTTAGGGTGGAGTTAAGTGTATCTCCATCCCCACATGGCATCATCGGCCCGGGAGATCATACGCGGGGATGAGAATTAGCCACACGCTAATTTTAAATCTCTACAGCGCCCCCTACTACACACAGCATCTCTGCTGCTGCGTGTGTTACACACTGATTATTCTAACCTACTTATTATACTTTGGATAAACTTTTTTTTTTTTTGTTTACCATATAAGCCCACTGTAAATGTGTAAGAAAAGCCCATCAGAATATGACCGGTCATGACCTCAGAAAGGGGTTTGGCTAGTGCCCATTTCATAACGTGTGTCTCGCATACAATGGCTTTTGACTTCATACTACCATACATAATGATTTATGACGTCCATGTAATGTCTTATGATGACTTTCAGACTGACATACATGATGACCTTTGACCTACGATGACGTCCGCCTTACAACGAAGGGATTTTCATACTATTGCTTAAGGCTTTTATTCGATGACGGACAAAGACGTGATTTTTATCTAATAACTAATGATGACAGGTTTTCTTTTTATATCATGATCATGCCTTTTTATGACATCATTTTAAATGTTTTATATAACTTTAGATAATGATCATACTATTTATATTATAATGATGGTTCTGTATATCAGAAGCCTCAGACGGTGGAAATAGCACGTAGACGACCTGAGAGAATGCAGTGGGATGACTGCTGTACGAGGAGACAGTGTAAATGTTAACTGTGAACACCTTGAGACAGAATGAGGGATCGCAGAGATGTTTCAAAAGACGAGAGAGAGAGAGAGAGAGCAGCTGAAGTTCTACAAACCCCTTGAAAAAAAATGCATCAATGCCATCAATCACTTCATGCTCTAAAGTGCTTTTTACATTATATATAGACATTTCTTCTTGTTTACTATTCCTTCGTCTTCAGTAAGCCCTTTATCCTGCTCAGGGTTGCTGTGGATCCGAAGCCTATATCAGGAACACTTGGTGTGGTGCAGGAATACACACACACACACACACACACACACACACACACACACAATAAGTGGCAATTTAGAGTCACCAGTAAACTGACTGGTATGTTTTTGTGAGGTGGAGGAAAACCACAGAGCCCGAGGAAACCCACACTGAGACGAGCAGAACATGTGACACTCCACACAGACGGTAACCCGATCTCAGGATCGACCCATGACCCTGGAACTGTGAGGCAGCAACATCTGCTTGCACCACCGTGTCATAATTCTTCTCATTTTTTAATCAATAATAATAATATATAGCGGGGAGCGCTGTGGCTTAGTGGTTAGCACATTTTCCTCACACCACCAGGGTTGGGGGTTCAATTCACAAAACACTCTGTGCATGGAGTTTGTTCTCACTGTGCTTCAGGGGTTTCCTCTGGATAGTCCAGTTTCCTCCCCAAGTCCAAAGACTGGTGTTGTAGGCTGATTGGCATTTCCAAATTGTCCATAATATGTGTGTGTGTGTGTGTGTGTGTGTGTGTGTGTGTGTGTGTGTGTGTGTGTGTGTGTGTGTGTGTGCAATTGTGCCCCAGTGACCCTGCCTTGTGGCCTGAGCTCCCTGACACAGAGTCTAGGAAATCTCCCCCAAAAACATGTGTAAGATAAACAGAGGATGGATGAATAATAATAATAATAATAATAATAATAATAATAATAATAATAATAATAATAATAACAATATTATTTCTTATTGACGTTAAATATCATTAGCACTTGTTATTCCTTATTATTTAGGCAATTACTTATTTTACTATTTACTATAATTAATGACATGGTTTATTATGAAGTATTTTGTATTACTGGTATTATTATTATTATTATTATTATTATTATTATTATTAAAGCTTTCACTGAAAAAGTTTGTAACATATAAAATATAAAGATTTCTTTTATTTCTTTCATTTCGTGTTATTCGTGTTAGTTCTATTATTATTATTATTATTATTATTATTATTATTATTATTATTAGTGTTGTTGTTGTTGTTAATGATGTTTTTATATAATTATTTAATTTAAAGTTCTTTCACTCACTTAAAAAACCTTGTATGTTTGACTCTGTTCAGTGTCACATTTTCAATACGTTTAAGGATTAAATCAAACTGAATTAGTAAAGCTAAACCAAACACAGCGGCGGCGTGCTCCCAGTGGGACGGGAGTCTGAATACCAAATGAAACTCAGTGATTAATTAGTCTTTATTGAAGGTTTATTAACTGTGAGCTGTGGTAATGGAATAAAATACCATTGTTAATGCAGCATTTCAGATTTCAAGGCAATTAGGATTCAGTTTATGCCGTGTGTGTGTGTGTGTGTGTGTGTGTGTGTGTGTGTGTGTGTGTAGCAATCTCCACAGGGCTTCTCCTACACACTCCTCTAGAGAAGACTTGGATACACTTGTCACCTAATCGAATGTGAAATATACACATTGTAGAGAGAGAAGGGCCCGGGCCCCGGGTTCAGGGGGAATAATTGGCTTTCTCACTGCTGCTGGCTTTCATGTCATTTAGATGAGGGGTTAATAAGGATGGGCACTAAGAGGATTATCATCCCATTTGGCTGTGGCCATATACTGTAGAGAAGAGGTTTGGGGTGTGTCCTTCTCACTGTCAGCCCTCATTTCCCTCAAAAGCGATCAGCACGATGGACAATCCCGAATAAATCCCAAATCCCAATCTGAGTCACGCAGAGAGGTGATGAAGACCCCGAATGCAGCATGCTGATCAGATCCAACCGCAGGAAAGGGTAACAGACAGGAGGCAGGGGGATTAAAATGCTTTCTAGTCTTTATATTTTTAGTTTTCCAATTTTAAAATAAAATTTAAAAAAAAGAATCGAGAGCACATACATTGTCCCCAAATAGTAGTGTTTCTCTGTAGAGTACTTATTATTATTATTATTATTATTATTATTATTATTAATATAATATTTTCCATTATTAGCACATATGTTAAATAATATAAGGTTTGAAATTGCGACATAAAAAAAAACAACAAAAAAAAAACAAATCAAAGGGGAACGTGGGTAATTTGTGATATCCTCGTCTAGTTCTAGATATTCTAGGATATTGTAATTTTTTCTCCATAAATTGCTCATATTACATCGACTCACTAAGTCCCAATCACAGGCTCATCTATACAGAGCTATTGCTACGTTTCATTCAATTCAACGCTTCAGCCAGCCTCTTTACACTTTCTCACATGGCAACACTGATGATATTATACACTGGGTGTTGGGTGTTGAGTTAATCTATCCACTTTGCAGAAATCCAGATGTGGATTTAGATCCCTCATGAACGACCATGTTTACGATTATAGCAGCAGTTCTTCAGCAGGAGCACGTGTACGTTTCTGGACGTGCGAATCATCAGGGGTGTTCATGTAGGACCATGGACAAATCGCAAGTGCGGAAGCAGAAGTAGAGCATCAAGATGTTCACCTCATGACGGTAGACAGAAAACCGTCTCTCCATCCTCTGCATCTGTCCTCTCTTCCCCTCGTCTCTCCTCCTCCTGCTCTGAAACGTATCCCAGATTCAGCAGCTTTGAAGCGAACGCACTCAATCAATTATGAATGAAATAATCTGCTTATGATATTAGCGATTTTCTTCTTCTTCTTCTTCTTACACTGGAGGAAATGCGGGCAGATTAAAAAGCCCGAATCAGTTTTAGCACTATCTAAAATGACAGCGGGAGAATCATGGGAAGGGATGGGGAGAAAGTTAAAATGATTATGTAGATCTGTGTCACCGGCAAACGGTGCCGCAAATCCCAGCTGGATCTGGCAGAGCGGGAGGAACAGATTATTCCTGCCCTTATTTATACGCATGGGGATCGTTAGTGCCATTTTTACACCATATTATAAACGTATAAACTCGCACCACATATAGACTGTTTTATCATCCATTTCGTTTGCAATTTGGACTTGTCAAATGAATAAAATAATAAAAGTTGTTGTCGTTGTTGTTGTTGTTGTTAATTCGATGCGCTCTATTGTACAGAAAATGTGCCTAGGTTCGTTACGGCTGAGAACGTGTCTGGGAAGTAAGGCTTGAGCGCAGTTATAGCCTATTAGCAGACCTACTTCGCAGTTAAGTTCAGGAGACATTTCATCTGCCAGATGTTCCAGATGAGGCCTTGCGGTTTCACATGTGCGTACATGAGATCTATTATGCAGGTATGTAAAATGGTCTGCACTTTTATCCAAAGCGCTTTACACTGTGTCTCATTCACCCATTCACACACCAATGGTAGTAGAGCTGCTACCTTGCCATCAGGAGCAACTTGGGGTTCAGCGTCTCGCCCAAGAACACTTCGGTATGTGGAGTCACGTGGGCCGGGAATCGAACCACCAACCCTACGATTAGTGCACAACCCGCTCTACCACCTGATCCACAGCCGCCCAGTCTCTAGTCTCTGTAGTCTCTAGTATATGTTGCTGTAAGTTTGATTTTCACTTCAGACTCTTACTTGCAGTCACTTTGTAACAGGACACAACCTTTGGTTTGGAAGTTATTGTAGAAATCTTGAGTTTGACTGGTTCTTTCTTGAAAGCAAGTGTTTCAGCTGTGTCCTTTAAGATGAAAGTAGTGTCGCTCTGGCTATCAAGCAAGGCGTACACTAGAATCTCTTTCGTTGGATCAGCTCATTGTTATATATGAGTATATGAGACTTATACTGGAACGATTGATGATCTATAGAACTTCTCTATTTGAAGTCACTGACTTGGACGCTTGTATCTTCTGTGGTTCAGCTGTTCTTTCTGCAGATCCTTGACTGACCTTTGGCTGATTTTGATTGGTTCTTGCTCTTTGTCGTGGGTATTTATTTTCATTTTATGATTTTGACGTAGGAACGTTGGGTGATACTTTTCACATTTGTCACACACACTTCTGGAGATGGTACCGCTTGAAGTACCATGGGAATGGTTTTGGACCTCAGTTCCACATGGACGTTCTCGCTGTGGTTGCTGGGACTACGGTTGCTGCGATGGCCTTGGGACTGCGATTACCACATGCAGTTTTACACTCAGGTCTCCTTTAGTGAACAGTGGACTAGTTCAACAAACAGACTTCATATAAACACCATAATGAACTTTCCTTTACTCTCACACTCTCCGTCGTTCCCCAGATGAGGACGGGTTCCCTTCTGAGTCCGGTTCCTCTCAAGGTTTCTTCCTCGTATCATCTCAGGGGGTTTTTCCTCACCACCGTCACCACCGTCTCGCCCAATAGGGATAAATCCACACACTTAAAATCTCCATCCTGTGTTTATATGTTTCTGTAAAGCTGCTTTGAGACAATGTCAGTAGTTAAAAGCGCTATACAAATTAAAATTGAATTGAATTGAATTGAACTTCTAGAGGTGCCTTGGCACTAGTTGCAAATCCGTTGAAACTTACAATAATCTCGACCAGTTTGCTTAAATCTTTCTTGTTCTGTTGGCTTTATTGCTTGCAGTGAGGTGATAGGATTGCATGCAATTCGAGCGTCTTTGTTGAGAAATGCGACAAAGTATCTGAAATCAGGGAATCGTTTGCATTCATCTTGGAACTTTGTGACCGCTCTGTTCCAGCGTGAACTTAACCACCCGGTAATTTGGCTGAAATCCTTTAAATCCCACCCAGTCATTCAGAGCTTGTAAACCTTGAACATGAGGCATGGCTGATTCACCACTGCTCAAGAAATCTACAAATTCACTGAGATCCTTGCTGTCTTTGGTAGCAATCTTTATGCCATGGCTCTATTTTGCCGCGATATGACTTGACAACTACGAACGGATTTCCAAATCTGTCATCAACCAGGAAGCAGTTCCAACCAGGAAGTAGTGTCCTTCAGTAGCTCTCTTGGCCAGACCACTAACACATACTTGTGTAAAAAGAAGAGCTTTTCTTGGGCTGGCAAGTTCTTGTGATCAATTAATGTCTGGAAAGACAGCTTCAGAGGGTCTCCTAAGAAAACAGAAGGTTCTGGAAACCAAGCGGTGGTAACAGCTTCAGCGGATGCCTTCACAAGGTCATTAGAAGCTTCATTGGAAGTAGCAAATGTAGCTGATTGAGAGATATGAGCTTGGGAGCTTGGGTGGAACCTTTTGAGGAGAATAAGAGGGTTGGTTTCAAGGCACAGTGACTTGAGTAAGCATGAATGGTTGAGATAGAAAATAGGAACGCTTGGTTGAGAAACAAAACCTTCTTGCCTTTGTCGAAGAGGAGGAGCAGAACGCTGTTCTCCCTCATCACCTTTGATGCTCTCCGTATAAACGTGTCACCTTGCTGGTGCTGTATCGGGCCCTTTCAGTTCCTCTAATTGTTCCACTTCCTTTGTCTTCTCTTCCAACTTCATTTTCCTAACCGTACTTTATGAGATGAATTGCATTCTCTGTTTCTATTTCCCTTTCTTGGGCTTCTCTCTCGGCTCTTAACCTTTCATCCTCTGCTTCAAGTTTTCTAATTCCCTCTTCGTATTGATGTTGCGTCTTCATTATTTTAATCATTTCTTCTACCACTTCAGCCAATGTTTCTGCAGAGAATGGAGGGAAGATTGACCGGACGTCTTGGAAACAGACTTTGATTTAGAAGTTGCGGAGATGATGCTGGACGCAGTGGCTTCAAACACCGAATCTGAATCAGACCAGGGTATGTGAACAGGATTTTCGTTGATGAAGCGTTGAGCCTTTTCCTTCGCAGTTCTAGTAACAGTTCTAGTGTTCTAGTGTCATCTAGTGTCATTTTTTCTCCAGATTTTAGGATCAGGGCTTGTAATACTTCTTACCATAAAAATGGTCGACCTCGGACTGAGCGGCATTAACGGCGCTCACGAGCTCAAAAATCAATTCTGCATCGTCGTCGTTCTTAATGGTTCTTTTCAAACCGTTGATGTGATACTTCCATTTTCTATCCTTCTGCTCAAAGTTCCCTTTTAGATCGTTTCCCTTGTCGTCTCGCCGTGCCTTTCAATTTCCTTTTTCCGAAAAGCAGCGTATTAAGTGTTGAGACACTTTCCAGATAGAAAACATAATGAAGGCTGCTGGATCTTCACAATCAAAGTCTCCAGAAGAACCGTGGCTGGTCCTTCAAGAAGCCCGATAAAACTTACAGCTCATCTCCGTATAAAACTGCGCCAATTCTACTAATTCTAAGCGTCGTCACACCAAATATCGCCTTTGTTTCATTTTTCTTTGTTTCAGTTTTATGGAGAAACATCTCAATTGCATCATTTTTGAAGGCATCTTTGCTCTACAGCATTTCTTTGCACGTGAATCCGACTTCTCACGGTACTGTGGATATATATGTTCATTCATGCTATCATCCAGTCGGTCAGTCAGGTGGCTGCAGTGCAATGCATGAAATCCTGCAAACACAGGTCAAGAGCTTCAGTTCATTTTCATCGAACATCAGAACGAGGAGATAATGTGATCGCACAGACTTGGATGTCAGTGCCGGAGAGGGTGATTTGAGTATTTGAGACATTCCTGGGATTTTCACACACTACAATCTCTAGAGTTTACACAGAATGGTGCGAGGGGGGAAAAAATCATCCAGTTCTGCTGATAGAAACGTAGAAATTGTTGAAGAGAAAGGTCAGACGCCAGACTCTTTTGATCTGACAGGAAGTCTATGGTAACTTAATTAAACAACCCCCGTTTAAGCAGAAAAACATCTCAGGACACGCAACATGGCAAATCTTGAGGTGGATGGACTCCAACACGAGAACACATCAGGTTGCACTCCTGTCAGTCTCAGGGTCGTTAAAGACTGGAGAAACATCAGCTGTTTGTTTGCTTGTTTGTTTTGTTTTGTTTTAAGCTTCAGCTTTCCTACTTTCAGTGAAACCTGTGACTACACGTGTGAGTGCCTACGGTATATGGACTCATTTAACGTATTTAATCTCTACAATTCTGTCAATTTGTTTATTTATTTATTTATTTCCGACATATCTGTGGCTATAATCCTGTCCACACATATGTTTATATCTAGCAGAAAGAAAGACAAAAAGGTGAATATCTGACACCGGGTGATTAAAATGGACATTGTATGAACTGAGTCAGTTAACTCTTAAAAGGTCCCATGGGAGCCCTCGTCTTCGAATAATAGGAACATCAGGACCCCTCTCTCTGTGTGAGTGTGTTTGTGTGTGTGTGTGTGTGTGTGTGTGTGTGTGAGAGAGAGAGAGAGAGAGAGAGGTTGATGTGTGTGTGTGAGAGAGAGAAAGAGAGAGAGAGAGACAGAGAGAGAGATGTTGGTGAGAGAGAGAGGAAGAGATTGGTGAGAGAGAGAGAGAGAGAGAGAGAGGTTGGTGAGAGAGAGAGAGAGAGAGAGAGAGAGAGAGAGAGAGAGAAAGAGAGCCCTGGGGACACAACCAATATACATATGAATAAGATGCCCAGGGCAGTGCCGTAGTAGTGCGTTATAACATATCAGTACAGTTAAACTGAATCCTACACACACACACACACACACACACACACACATACACACACACACACACACAGAGACAAACTATTCTAGACAATGTGTAATATGTACATTTTATCTCCATGTGTGTGTGTGTGTGTGTGTGTGTGTGTGTGTGTGTGTGTGTGTGTGTGTGTGTGTGTGTGTGTGTGTGTGTGTGTGTGTGTGTGTGTGTGTGTGTACGTGCACACGTTCCCTGGAGAGAAGTGTGCGCTTTGATCATCCATCACTCTGTCTAAGTGTTTAACAATAGAAAGATAACCACATCACCGCCCCCTCTCATTCATCACCCGGACACCTCCCACACACAGCTGTCAATCACTCGTGCTGGCTCCGCCTCCTCTACTCTGCTGTTATATCTTAATTTACATCAGAATGAATGTTGATTGATAGAATTATGGGGATGTTGAAACTGTTATTTGTGTAAGTTGTGTAGAAATACGTATACGTTTAGATTGAGCATTTAATCCAAGTTGATGTCTTTTTTTTTTATTTGATTTAATTCTTCTAGATTAAAGCATGCATTTATGGTTTATTATTTAAGACGTTAGGGTCTGTTGTCTTTGTAATCGAAGTTCATTTTCGCAGATAAAGCATCCATTTAGAGTTACTGTTCAATCCAGAGTCAGGTCTGTTTTCTTTTTGAATTTTATTGAATTTTTGTAGATTAAAATGTTGCATTTAGATTTATTGTGTGATCAGAGTTTAGGTCTGTCGTCTTTTTACTTCAAATTATTTTAAATAAAGCTGCATCGTTGTTACTTTTTGCATATTTTCTGATATTGGTGTGTCTTTAATTATTAGCAGCAGTTTTGCGGGAAATTGAATTTTGTACCGTGTGATAAAACACAAATCCATCCAAAACGTTTAGTGTAACGCATCATGTGCGTAATGAAATCAAGGGAATATTAACCAACATGAGCAACTTATTCATTACTTATCTAATAAAAACCTATTCTGAATCCGATTCGATATAATTCAAAGAAATCGGAGCTTATTATTAAGAATTATTAATATTGATAAGCAGTGTAATATAAAACACCCTTTAGAGACCAACTCCAGCTATGATGTTGTGTGCATCGTAATTCCTCATTCGCTGGAACCTCAGATGAAACGAAAAAAAAAAATTGTTCCTGTGATGAAGCCTGAGCCTTTTTATAGTCCTAAAGAAAAGTAACACCACAGATCTTGTTTACAGGCTCTCACGGCACAAGCTGATAACTGTACGTGAGAGTCAAGGGTTCGGTCTGATCAGACATAAAGCCTTTTTTTCTCTTACAGCCACGATCAAATATCTTCGCCATGATGCTCCACAAAGCCAGATTTCAGAACAAGAACTGTGTTGGACTCGAGTCTCTTGGCCTGTCGGGTCTCTGCTGAAAGAAATCAGAGCTTTTCCATAAATATAAAGTAATCTGAAATATTACTCAGAAGTGAGTTATGCCAAAAGAGGTCGTGTAAACCACTGGATCTCTCTCTCTCTCTCTCTCTCTCTCTCTCTCTCTGCATTGATAATGGGGTTCAGCTGGACTAGACACAACCGGGCCTGATTACTGCAAACCCTGTTCAATCACATCAACACTTAAATAGAACTTTTTCAACAGCATGGAGTTGGTTAAAAGATCTTACCCAGTAACACTCTACGCCAACGTTGAAAGAAATTCCAGAGATGATGAGGAAGAAGGTGATTGAAATACATCAGTCTGGGTGACAAAGCTATTTCAGAGGCTCTGGGACTCCAAAGAACCGCAGCGAGAGCCGTTATCTCCAAATGGAAAAACTCGGCACTGTAGTGACCCTTCCCAGAAGTGGCCGACCTTCCGAAATTCCTCCAAGAGCACAGCGACGACTCATCCAGGAAGGCACAAAAGACACAAGGACAACATCAAAGGACCTACAGGTCTCGCTTGCATCAATAAAGGTCACTGTTCATGACTCCACTATCAGAAAGACACTGAGCAAAAATGACATCCAAGGAAGAGTGGCGAGGTGAAAACCACTGATAACCGAGAAGAACATTAAGGCTCGTCTGGATTTTGCCAAAACACACCTTGATGATCCTCAAACCTTTTGGGAGAATGTTCTGTGGACTGATGAGTTGAAAGTGGAACTGTTTGGAAGACAAGTGTCCTGTTACATCTGGTGTAAACCAAACACAGAATTCCACAAGAAGAACATCATAGCTACGGTCAAGCATGGTGGAGGGAGTGTGATGGTGTGGGGATGCTCTGCTGCTTCAGGGTCTGGGCAACTTGCAATAATTGAGAGAAACATGAATTCTGCTCTCTACCAGAAATTCCAAAAGGAGAATATCCGGTCTTCAGTCTGTAAATTGAAACTGAAGAGTAACTGAATTGTGCAGCAAGACAACGATCCGAAGCATAGGAGTAAATCCTAGTCCTAGAAGTAAGAGAAAAACTGATCTCCAGTTATCCAACAATACATGCTGTGGAACATCCAGGAAGCAAGTTAGTTCTTCGTCTCACTTAAATTATAGCAGCTATAAACTGTCTTTCTCTCACCAGCCTCTCTTTTATCCTCTCTTTTGAAGTTAATAAGCAAAAACAACAACAACAACAACAACAACAACAACACAGCTTGTCATGTTAGCAAAAGACCGGGAAAGCATAAACTCCTCTGTCCTGAACTTGTCAGTATAAAATAAATGTTACAGCTTTACCTTTGTCTGTTATAAATTCCTGACACTGGAGACTCCTTCCATAAATGATACATAAACATCTTCTTACAAAAAACTCATGGTATAAAGCATTGTAGTCAATACTCTAGAAGTTTCCCTAACCAAATAACTGAACTCTCCTACTTCTGCGGAAGTGCTATATCGCATTAACGCTGTCCTCTTCAAGATCGGGACGCTACACAGTGGTATCTGAACAAAATTGGTGATAGATTAATTTATGCAGACGAATTTTGAAGTACGAGTTGAGGAACCATGAGTGGTTTGAAATAATTTGCCCCAAACACTGGTATGTGTGTGTGTCTGTGTGTCAGAGAAACACATATTTAGACCGTCGGGAGTCATTTTATCGCCAGCTGGCTCTGACTTCCCCCTCAATCTCCTTCTAACCGAGAGACACACTTCCCAAACGGCTCTCTAGTGCGACATTTCAGTCAAACAAGGAAATGGAAGCCTTAACTCACCGAATCATATCGGCCACCGAAGGTGAGATTTGGAGAGTTAAATAGTATTTAAGATTTAGTGGCAAACATCGCTCACTGAAATGAAGCAGTGTGAGAGAATTATCCCCTTATAGCCGCCAGTAATGCTGTCCTCTTACGCTCGCTTCGGCCGGTGTGAGATTTAATGTCTCGGACGAAAGCTACAGCCGTATAACACATCGTCAACAAGATTAACTCTCACATAAATGTCCCATTTTTTATGGTATTTCCTAATTGTCTTGTGTTATAGAGTCTAGGAACAAGCGTGTCTGGGAAATATACTGTAGACCAAATATTAACCTGTGTTAGGCGACGTATAGAAGTGATGAATGGTACGGAGTGTTTTTTTCTCTCGATGTCTTTGAATAAATAAATGAATGAATAAATAAATAGTGGCATGTTTAGAGCTCAAGGCAATAGTATAAATATTGATTACAGAAGAGAGGCTAAGGCTAGGCAGGGGGTCTAGGTTGCTAGTCAAGTGTAAGTGAAGTCCCTGCTGCTGAATATATATATATAAATATATAATAGTGAACGGTCTCTTGGGTGCCAAGACAGATAAGTTAGCTCCCCATTGTTATCTCATATATCAGTCCAAAAGGGGGTTTGGGGGTTCGATTCCCACCGTGGCCCTGTGTGTGCATGTTCTCCCCGTGCTGCGGGGGTTTCCTCCGGTTTCCTCCCCCAGTCTAAAGACATGCATGGTAGGCTGATTGGCGTGTCCAAAGTGTCCGTAGTTTATGAATGGGTGTGTGAGTGTGTATGTGATTGTGCCCTGCGATGGACTGGCACCCTGTCCAGGGTGTACCCGCCTTGTGCCCGATGCTCCCTGGGATAGACTCCAGGTTTCCCTATGACCCTGAAAAGGATAAAGCAGTACAGAAGATGGATTGATGGATGGATGGATGGAATATCCACCCAAATGTTCTAACCTTGCCTTGGCATCTGCCTGCAAATATCATATTGAACAAGCAGCCAGTAGTGATTAAAACAGTCAGTCTGGCGAGAAATGTCTGAAACCTCACTAGCTAGATTGCGATTTTCTCTGGATTTGGTCAAGTCATTGAATAGTTACATGGCACAGCGAAGCGAACATCAGTCGAATCAAGGTTTGTGAACCTACACCGATACGTCATCATCATAACAGAGAAGAGCACTTACTTGCACTGTACAGACGACAGCGAAATTCTTTTAACTGCTTAAATGACCTAATAAAGCTGTAAACAACAATAAATTTAGCTAACAGAACAGAAGTGAGTGAATGGCAAAGAGATCCACGGAGTGAAAAGCCGAAAAGACGACGAGGCTTGTGTTTAAATGCTGCGAGTAACTTGTACTTCAGGCGATGAGACTGAAGGCTGAGTGAGAACTCATTTCCCATTTAACATTCTTTACAATCTGGCAGTAATGCTGTTTTTCCCGGAATAGACGAAGGTGTAAATGTAAAGTTAGTCGAGGTGTCTTTTAGTGGAACTGGAATGAAATCTTTAACCCTTTCTCGCAGTACACTGCCGTTCCATTCCACCTGTGGAAGTCTACTTATCGGACGTTTTCAATCGGTATGAGTAAATGAATTATTTAGTGCTGCAAGCCTGTTAGAAGATTAATCGGGACACTGTTGGGTTTCTGTGTGTAGAGTATCATGCCTCTGTGTTTAGCTGCCGGTGAGCAGGCGATGGGAAATGGGAGGGGTGTGAGCCCCCTGCTGGCCAAACAATTCACACGTCTCCACAATAACATTGGTACAGAGATCAAATGTACAGCACAACTAAAGCATTTTTTTTTTTTTTTTATTTATAGTAAATCACCCTATACAACTGCCACAATAAAATTATAACATTTAAGCCAAGTAGGCTCAATAAGAAAGCAATATGTCTACATATGATTCTGTACGCAGTGCTGAGACTGGATAGCGTTCACACATGACGTGGACCAACCTACGTTTGGTTGAAGTGAGTTCTCTGGACCTCTCCCAGTTCAAAAACAACTTTCACACGTGTGAAAACGACTTCGCAATGCACATCTCTATTAAATAAACTGCTCAGACTTTTGTTTCTGACTCCCCACCTTTGCTCTATCACTGATCCATGTTTTCACTTATCAGATACCTTTTTGTTTTTTTAATCACTCGTGGACTTGAACAGCTGTCAGGACTCGTTAGCTTCTGCACTAAAACTGTTTCTATAGATGTGCGCTCAAAGTCCTGCCCAGGTCCTGCACCGTTTCTTTCCTGCACCCTCTCATTTTTCCTCTTCTTTTGTTTCGGTAAAGCGAGGGATTAGGGCAGATTTTCCTTCTAAAGTAGTAGTGTGATGGGGCTTTTATCCCTGAGCGTGGAGAAGGCCACAGAGCCGCAGGATTAGACAACCACAAAGGGTCCTGTTGTGTCCGAGCACAAACTCCGAGAAAGGCAGGGGAAAAAAACGCAACTGCCAGCTTGGATATATCAGCAGGGTGGGAAGTTTACTGAAGCTGAGAGTTAGACGCCATGCGACTGAAATCCATCAATAGTCGGGAAGAGCGTTCGGTTTGGTCTGCTAATAGAAAACCAAAGAACATAAGTTGTGAGTCAACTAATGCTACAAGAGCGCTTGAAATATTACAGTAATCCCAGAGGACATGTGATCCGACAAAATCTTTTAAAAAGGCTCAGGATGTGCCCTGAATAATCACTCGGTATGGAGCTGCCATTATTATTAGTCATAGATAAATGACTTAACTATTGTGTTATTAATATAAAATGATATTTTATTTGCTACAATTATATAATTAATGCATTTCCATAATACACATGAGGCTCGTTTTAGCTTACTGATCTAGAGTTGCGTGTTAAGATTTAATATTTGGGGATGGGGATTGCTTATACAGCAGAGTGCAAAAGTTTGCATCCCCCATGGCGTCTTGTGATTTACTGAAGGAGAAGAAGAGTCAAAGTTTTGCCATGAGCCTGTCTGTCTCAACATCTGAATTTAACGAAGACAGCGAGTCCACCGGTTGGAGGCATTCATAAAGCCAGAGCTCATTTATTTATCATTTATCTTCATTCATTTTTATATTTAAGTGGTTATGTTCATCGCAAACACACTGCACCTACACTTTTTTGTGGAAATGCATTAGATTCTGACAAGGTCTTAATGGCCGCTGAGTATTTTGCTGTAAAAATAAATAAATAAATAAATAAATTAATAAATAAATAGCATGACCCTGTCATTAACTGTTCTGTCTGCTGCTCCTTCCCCAAGCATGAGGCAGCACGTATCCTGCCCCGGTGGGCCTCTGTTAGCACTTGCTCCAGTTTCCAATTCAACTACTTGGTGAAATAGTAACTCTGTGGAAGCTGAATGGAGCAATGAGCATGTTAGGCCATGTGGACTCGATTCACATGGCTTTGTGGACACAAATTTGCATGCTTTCGACCAACCAATACTTTCAAGCAAAGAAGGCTCGCTACTCAACTTCGACATCAGTGACTTGGGACTCCGCTTGGAGTCACACTCACACACCCATTCATACACTACAGACACTTTAGACACGCCGATCAGCCTACCGTGCATGCACAGGGAGAGCATGCAAACTCCGGACACACAGGGCCACGGTGGGAACCGAACCCCCGAGCCTGGAGGCACACACACACTTATTACAGTACATTAGTCTGTACCTACCTGTGATTATTTTCTGACAAATTCAGTTCAGTATTATTAACCAAAATTCGTCTAATTTAAACCGTCATGACCCTGACCAGGCAGTTACTAAGAATGAAAGAACGAATGAATGAATGAAGACTATACGTTCGCGATCATTTATTTTCTTCTCTTTGTCCTAAGGAAACATCACCTTTTATCTGAACAACTCTAAGTCTGTTTCCATCCAATGATTTTACCCAAATTGTACAGCTGAAATGCCGATGTCGGCGATCGATCCGTAACACTAACGCTAAGCGGGTCGAGTCCGTGCTTGAGTGGTCTATTACCGTAGATTCGCTCTTCAGCACTTTCTGGATGATAGAGCGCGCTTCACGTGCGGATGAAGGGATAACGTTTTGTTCCGAGGATATCTGCGCGTGGAGAAAAACCCGCGTCGTCTTCCAGAGGCGAGACAGCGACGTCGGCTAAAGAAGCTTTCCGTGATGGAGTAGCCTCGGATCAGAGCAAACAAGGGGATTGATGGAGGAGAAAGCAACGCGCGCAGGAACGAAATCCACACCCGTATGAGGAAACGACAACGAAT
>NC_030426.2:25231198-25401198 GCF_001660625.3 Ictalurus punctatus | reverse complement strand
GGAACGTAAGCGTAGAGACCACATAACTTGTTTTAAAATGGTAATTGTTGGCGGTTTGCGTCAGGGTGTGCTGTTATGAAGAATAATTAGCTTCAGGGTGGTAACAGTAGCTTCATATCATCACACCCACCCCATCGTTGGTAATTTTCCTACAACAGAACACACCAGGTGCTTTATTCTTCATTTATTAGTAATAATGAAAGAACATCTGTCATTTCCGGTATACAAACTTTTGCACTCAGTGATACACATCACTCTGAAAAGCTCAGCGTAACCTGGTTTTTGGTTTGGCAAGCTCTTGTGATGACATCACTTCAAATATTTCTAATTTATTCAAAAGTAATGTTAAATACAAACACAAATCGATCTTTTTATTAAACGTTATGTATTTCGTCGCTTGCGTTAAACCCAGAATAGAAATAAAGGCGTGGTTAAGATAGATACAGTTAACTTATATTCATATTCAACTAACTGACCTCAGTTAATAGACTTACACTGATATAATAAAACTCCTGATGATTAATAAATAAACACCAAGCATTCGCATGCATAATATTTTCCCGAATCTTGTAATCCAGTAAACTAACGTGAGCTAACTTGACAGAATATGTGATCAAACTTAATCTGTGCAATCATAAAACTACGTTTAAGGACTGGATGGATATTCAGAATGTGTAAAAGGCTTTTTTTTTCCACTTCATGTACAGGCTCGAAGACCCGTAACCCATAATATAGCCTCAAGACAAATGGCTAAGCCTGGTTGTACCTGTGATGGATATAAAAGGAAGGTTGTGTTTTGTTTGGTTTGTTCAGACATCATCCTGGAGGCGAGGTACGGCTCTCAGCACAGGAAGCAGCGGCGGAGTCGCACAGCCTTCACCGCTCAGCAGCTGGAGGCACTCGAGAAAACCTTCCAGAAAACACATTACCCCGATGTAGTGATGAGGGAACGGCTGGCAATGTGCACCAACCTGCCTGAGGCTCGAGTACAGGTGCACACACACACACACACACACACACACACACATTTAGAGCAATATTATTTCTGTCCAAAGAACCATGGCACTGTTGTTGTAACAAAATTCTTTAGCTGGTGTTTCAACCTTTGTGATTGAAAATGATGGGGGGGGTAGGTGACCAGGAAATCCTGTAACAGGATTTTCGTGGGAGGGGCTTAGTGGTTAGCATGTTTGCCTCATACCTCCAGGGTTCGATTCCCACCTCCGCCCTGTGTGCATGGAGTTTGCATGTTCTCCCCATGATTCGGGGGTTTCTTCCGGGTACTCCGGTTTCCTACCCTAGTCCAAAGACATGCGGTGTAAGTTGATTAGCATTTCCAAATTGTCCATAGTAAATGGTAAATTTTCTGCATTTATATAGCACTTTTTTACCCTTAGCTGTTCTACAAAGCGCTTAATGCTGGTTCTCATTCACCCATTCACATACACACACACACTCACACTCAACGGTAGCAGAGCTGCCATGCAAGGCGCTAACTTGCCATCCGGAGCAAACTGGGGTTCAGTGTCTTGCCCAAGGACACTTCGGTATGTGGAGTCATGTGGGCCGGGAATCGAACCACCAACCCTACGATTAGTGGATAACCCGCTCTACCACAACTTCCGCCCTTGGAGGGCATGAAAGGGTGTGAATGGGTGTGTGAGTGTGTGTGATTGTGGGTTTGGCCCCGTCCAGGCTGTCCCCCGCCTTGTGCCCCGAGTCCCCTTGGATAGGCTCCAGGTTCTCTGCGACCCTGTGTAGAATAAGAAAATACAGAAGATCCATACCTACAGAAAATGGAAGGATGGTTGTAAATTACATGTACAGAATACTGTATGCGTATGACGTGTTAAGTCGAGGCTAGTGGACTGGACCTTGTGTCCACGCAGCTGAAGCTGATTCATCATTTGTACTCAAATGTCAGTAAAGGTTACAGCCACTCGTTTTGCAACTTGAACTTGGTATGACAATTAAACATTTTTCTCTGAAAAGTAATGAATTCCTCGTCCTCTGTTTGAGGTTTTACATCAGGGTGTCCTCTCTGAATTTCGCCATAATATCAGCGCAGTCTGAAAGCTGAGACTCAATCAGAAAGTCCAAAAGAAAGATTATTACAAAAATCTGTGACGGAACATGTCACATTTTCCGCTGTAATTTACATTATTATCATTTCTCCTCTGCTAGGTATGGTTTAAGAACAGACGAGCGAAGTTCCGCAAGAAGCAGCGCAGTCTGCAGAAAGAGCAGCTCCAGAAGCAGAAGGAGGCGGAGTCAGAAGGGAACCAGGAAGCAGAGAATAAAGAAGAAGTACCACCTACAAGAACACCTCAAACTCCACCTTCACCTTCAGACGGGACTCGAGCCATGCTTCCGCCTCCGGACGAGCTGAGCGAGGAAGTGAACGTTACGTCACCTGAGCACTCGGGGGCGGAGTCAGGAGCAGAGGATTTGACTGACAGAGAGGACGAGCCGCCATCGTTCGGACAGGAGGAGAAAGGGACGGGGCAAGCACTGACAGGTGGCACAACGCCACCATGCAAACCACTCAGTCCAAAATCAGGTAACTCACTCACGGCATGGATCCTGAACTTCTTTTACAACTTAAGTAATAGAAGTGGGATTACTTCTGGGTGAAAGGTCATTCCTGAAGTCGTTTTGTTCCAGTAACCACAGGGCATTAAGTGGCACATTTTTTGGGGTGGAGGAGGGAAGGGGGCGGGAATAGCTGAACAGTAAACCATCAGGGATAAGTGATATTTATCCCAGAGCACTGTTGAATTATCACTTTTGATCGGTCAGAAGGTTCTATAACAGTAGTGCAGCTGCAAATCACAGGTTTATATGAATACGCTCGCTTTAATACGTTATCATTACCATAGTAACTGCTTATTCACAAGGACGTGTCTGGAAGATTTATGAAAAGCAGTGGCTTTCTCCTTGCAACCCTGCCATGCACACCATTGCTGTTCAGTGTTCTCCTGATGGTCGACTCATGAACATTAAAGTGAGAGAGGCCTTTAGATGGTTAAATGTTACCCTGGATCCTTGAGGAGTATTATACGTCTTGCTCTTGGAGTGATCTTTCTTGGTCTCCACTCCTGGAGAGCGTAACAATGGTCTTGAATTCCCTCCATTTCTACACAATCTGTCTGACTGTGGATCGGTGGAGTCCAAACTCTTTAGAGATGCGTTTGTGACCTTTTCCAGCCTGATGAGCTTCAACAACTCTTTTTCCGAGGTCCTCAGTAATCTCCTTTGTCCGTGCCATGATACACTTCCACAACCATGTGTTGTGAAGATCAGATTCTGATGGATCCGCGTTCTTTAAATAAAACAGGGCGCTCACTCACACACACCTGATTATTCTCCCATTGATTGAAAACACCGGACTCTAACATCACCTTCAAATGAACTGCCAATCCTAGACGTTCAGAACATTCTAATGGGTTCACAAACTTTCAAGCACCACTGTATAACATAACTGAGAGCAGGAACTAACTTTTTTCATGGACGGTCCACAACAATAAATATACCTATAAACAGATAAAAAAAAGGACAACGCGTCGTTCTTTAATAAAGGAACTATTTTAATCACTGGCTAATTGCTGTATTAGAACAGGAATAAAATACTCCGGGACATGCTTTTCCTTTTTTTTTAAAAAAGAAAATAATCACCTTTCGTATGATAACAGTTACTTCCTCACACCACTGCATCACTGATTATTTTCCTATATCAGCATGACACCGAGTGTTTTATTCCATACGCCGTGCATAGTGAGTGAGCTGAGACACATTAACACTGCTAACACTGTACCTTTTCTCATCGTGTTCCTTCCAGATTCTCCTCTCGCCTCGCCGTCTCTCTCGTCCTCCGGCGTTCTCAGCAGCGGTTTAGTCCAGACCAACTCCTACGCGTCGTCTCCTCTCAGCCTCTTCCGTCTGCAGGAGCAGTTTCGCCAGCACATGGCTGCTACAAACAACCTAATGCATTATACGCCCTTCGACATGGCCACCTCCTCCTCCTCCTCCTCCTCCTCCTCCACCTCTTCTTCATTAGCTTACCTGGGCATGAACATGAACATGAACATGAACATGAGCATGAACATGGCATCTCCACTCAGCCCGCTGCAGTGCCAGTCTTATTACCAGTCACTGTCTCAGCAGGTGTGGAGCAGCTTAAACAGCAAGACGAGCAGCATCGAGAACTTGCGCTTCAGGGCCAAGCAGCACGCAGCCTCGCTCGGGTTGGACACGCTGCCCAACTGACCGTGATATACATATAGTGGAAATGGATTGGACTTTACCTCCGTTCTCATAAATAATTACGCTGTGTTTATTTAAACAAGATGAAATACAGGGAAATGGTGTTGCAATTCCTCACGTGTCCAGTAAATGCTTAAATATTCGAATTATAGACACCTTAAAACCAAGCATATACAGTAAGTCACCCTCTCGGTCCAGATAAAAACGTGGTGCAAAATGATTGCCACTTATACTAATAAACAAACTATTATGAATGTTAAAACCTCTGATATATTAGAGACCTAGACGGCTGACAGAGGACGCACGTGTCTCTCATCGACTTCCATTTATTTTAGCCGAATTGATTTCGTCTCAGGTTGCACGACACCACCCTGTCTAACTAAACGCTACCTTTCTTTCCCTTTAAATTAAGGACTCCTAATTGTATTAAGTGAGTAATACAAGCTGACATTATGAGTAATGAGTCTTTATTGGTCACATATACAATTGTAAAGTGAAATTCTTTTCTTCGCATACCCCAGCATACTAAGAGGTTGGGGTCAGAGCACAGGGTCAGCAATGATACAGTGCCCCCTGTAGTAGAGAAGGTTAAGGGTGTTGTTTAAGGGCCCAACAGTGGCAGCTTGGCAGTGCTGGGGCTTGAACCCCCGACCTTCTGATCATTAAACCAGGGACTTAACTGCCAAGCCATCACTGCCCCTTATCGAGCTAGGTGTTAATGCAAGAAACTGTCAGCGTTTTTTAATTCTATAAACATGGTTTGCATTTGCAATCGCTTACGTCCATTACATAACATTGTCGTCACCTGCATGGCCTCATGTACTGACGTAATGAGCTGTCTTAGTCTCTAATGCAGTGCTACTCATCTCACTTTTTGCATTCATGGACCTCTTTAGCTGGTAAACCCAACTCACCGGACTCCTGTCGAACCCCGCTTTCACGGACAATAAATACAAATTTTTTAAAAATCACAACCCCGGCCTATGCTTCATAAACTCCTGGGGCGCTCTGAACCGCACTTTAAGAACGATGACTCTAATATCTATGTGGATTTCATGCAACATACTGTAGGCTTCATCTCTCTTCCGTTCATGAAATCTTCCAGACCAATCTAAAGAGCGCCGAGGCTTCAGAAACGATGTGAACGTGTCACAGTGACGGATCCGTAACCCGTGTAAATACACTACAGTACGTTTAGGAACGATGGTCAATGATGCTAAAGGGATTCACAGCATATAAAACCTTAAACCCTGAAACATTCTGCTGTCGTGTTGCATAGATGTTGCTGTCTGGGACGTCTTTCTGTAAATGTGAATAACTTATCTGTGAAATGCAAGAAAATAAACATCATTCCTGTGAAACACATGACAAGTTCGAGTTTCATTTGTTGGTATCTAGAGAGCTTAGTGCATCACTGCGAACATGACCAATAGTTCCATTGGTGTTCCAACACCCTCCTACTCACACACACACACACACACGCAGAGTTACTGTTTCCATCCCAAAGTGGATTAGTTATAACGGTACATCACAAATTGTTTTATTAATCCCTCTTATACCATCACCATTCATTAAAAGACTGTAATTAATTAATTAATTAGCTTTATATAGGCTGATTGTGCTTTAAATCTGTTAATAGGAATGTCTGCGAGATAAGTGAGTACCCGGTGTCACTTTAATTATTTGAAATTTTCTAATTACTTCTTTTGGTTTTTGCGCGCTTTACACCCAGGCCGTTGTTTTAGGACAGTCTTCGTGACAGTTTGCGAAAAACGTGCACAAAGTTAAAGTTCGACATCTTGTTCTTATAGTCTATTATATAATCATGCATACTAACAAACATTTAAACAGGAACCTAAGGAGGGAATGAGCAACAGCTGCGTGTATTTAGTACAGGGGAGAGTTTGTAGTGCTGGGCTGAGAGGGTGGGCGTGGTGAGGAGGGGGGGCGTGGTTATCGGCAGGGATTCTGGTATCTCTGAAACTCCACTTAATGCCTTTCAAAATAAAAATAAAAAACTGTCAATACAGTACATGGCCAAAAGTATGTAGACACCTGACCATCCCATTCCAGATTTAGTCCCCTTTGCTGTTATAATAAGCTCCATTCTTCTGGGAAGGCTTTCCACTAGATTTTGGGGCGTGGCTGTTGGGATTTGTGATCATTCAGCTACAAGAGCGTTAGTGAGATCGGGTACTGATGTTGGGATGATGAGGAGGTCTGGTGTGCAGTCGGTGTTCCAGTTCATCCTGAAGGTGTTCAGTGGGGTTGAGGTCAGGACGCTCCAAGCTTAACACACCATATCCTCAAGGAGCTCGCTTTGTGCATTGTGATGCTGGAACAGGTTTGGGTCTTTTAGGTCTGGGCTTTTGTCCTGCCAGTAGTTTGAGATGCTTCTTGACGTGATCTTTTTACGTGACACTTCTAGTGTGAATTCGGGGTTACAAAGTGCTGACACTGGAGACTCCTTCCAAAAAACGTTACATAAATCTCCTTCCAGAAAACCACCACAACGACACAATTTTTGAATCCATTTATGTGGAACATCTGGTGTACACATCCCTGTGTTAGTAATAGAATAGATTTTTTTTCTTTGTAGAATAATAACAGTGTTTTGCAGTGTAATAACAGTTTAAAATCTGTTCGTTATTAGTCTTAGATTATGTGAAGCGTCCACCATACATGTCCACGCGGTTACGATAGAAACAATAACGTATTAGAATGAATTGCAGCTGCACAACTGTCAGAGCTGCTGTTATAGAAAATTCATCAACACCTTCTGACCAATCAGAATCCAGAATTCAAATCACCAGCTCAGAAAAGTCTTGTAAGTGCAGTAATTTCTTAATGTGTGTGCGTGTGTGTGTGTGTGTGTGTGTGTGTTAAGCTGCTAAGGTCTCCACAGAGCTCTTTGATGTGTATCAGGGCTGTAAGTTTTTAACAGGATTTTGCCGGCTGACAGGCGGTTGAATGTGTGGAGGAATTGCGATGGCAGCAGGGCTGGAAAATGCTAGAACAGGATTAGGATCATATTCTAACAGCGCCTGTCACCTCATCAATGAGCTCCGGTTCCCTAGAGACAGCTCGCCTTTAAAGCATGCCTAAAATCTTCAAATAACTGTGTGTGTGTGTGTGTGTGTGTGTGTGCATGAGAGAGAGAGAGAGAGAGAGAGAGAGAGAGAGAGAGAGAGAGAGAGTTGGGACGTGGGAGTTGAACGGTGTGTTGTGATTGTTGTTTGGCTCAGAAAGTGTTAAGTGAGGAGGACAGATCCGGATTTTGGGATAAATCTAATGTTTCCCATGTGCCTTATTTGAAATATTACTGTGAATCAGGTTACGCAGAGGCACTTTGGAGTAACAGTGGCATTAAATATTAAATCCAACAGCTTTAAATACACAGAAAAATGCTCGGTGCTGCTTTAATAATAACTCTCTTGTTGACTCTTTTAATTCCCTTAAAGGCTTTTTCAGACAACCTGTGACATAAGCCTTCCTCTCACCACTTCCCATAGAAACCTCAGTGCTCCTTTCCCTTAGCGTAGCTTTTAAGACAAGTAAAGATTTTAGCATAAGTAGTACTTGGTAGTAATAGCATTAGGTACTACATAACGTATTCATTATTAGCTAGCTAATTAACAGTTAATATAACATTATCTAAGTACTAGCTAAGCTATTCATTATTAGTTAGCTAGCTGACTTTGTTTAGATTTACTAGCTAGCTAGCTAACTAACTAATAACCTTTACGATAACATTAGCTAAGTAACATTAAGAAATAGCAAACATCCATTATTAGCTAGATGACTTTAAGTACTAGAGTTATGGGCTTTTTAGCTAGCTAACTAAGATTAGTCACTAAGCTAATGCTAGCTAAGTAGAATTAGTACTTATCCACTCTCAGCTAATTGACTTCAACTACTAGATTTAAGCACTAAGATGACATTAGCTAGGTTAGCTAGCTAACTAACTAACTGTTAAGCTAGGTAGTAAGTAGGAGTAATAAATAGTGAAGAAAAGTAATGTGCTTTTTTATGGTAGTATTCTTATGTGAAATATTCTATTTTCCAATTATTATTTTAGTTGTTATTGTAGTAATACTGGTTATTTAGTACTTCAAGTATTTGAGTATGCTAACTACTCAGCTGTACTTATTTCTTGTACACATTAAACGATCTCTGATTTTATATACATTTTTCTCAATCATTTAAAATTGTCATTGAAGAAGAGATTCCAACTTTGTTTTGTCAAATATCATTTTAACTTGATTTTACTGAGCAGCTTTTTAGCCAAGTCTTAGAAAATAACTTGACTCAATAAACGAACCAATGAGGAAAGGTCAGAAAAAGTCTTTTGACCCGTTGCCAGTTAGCAACCTGCCAGGCGGTGCAGTGCTAAAGCATTGGCCATGTGATCAGGAGATTGTGTGTTTAAATTAGTTGTCGAAACTTATCAGGGGAAAGTAGCTAACATATGCTCGAAAAGTTGGTAGAAGCCACCAGATGATGTCACATACTAATTCCTTATCTATTGAATCTTTACGATCATCTGCATATCAAAATGTATTACATGAAGAAGGAAGATTTTCTGAAGACACTTAGAATAGAATAGAACTTTTTAACTAGAGGTTTATCTGAATAATAATAGGTTATAGAAAGATTTCGTCTTTGGTCACGGCACCACAAACAAAGTATTTATATATTTACTAAACATGAAGCAGCGGTAGTGAGGAGTTGGAAAATAGACACAAAGGAGATTGGTCATTGGGAACAACACTGTAGTGATCAGTGATTGGTCATTGGGAACAATAGTGATTAGTGATTAGTTACTGGAAACAGTGGTGATTAGTGTTTGGTCACTGGGAACAATGGTGATTGGTCATTGAGAACAATACTGTAGTGATCAATGATTGGTCATTGGGAACAATACTGCTGTGATCAGTGATTGGCCATTGGGAACACTACTGCTGTGATCAGTGATTGGCCATTAGGATCAATGGTGATCAGTGATTGGTCATTGGGAACAATAGTGATTAGTGATTAGTCATTGGAAACAGTGGTGATTAGTGTTTGGTCACTGGGAACAATGGTAATTTGCCATTGGGAACAATACTGTAGTGATCACCGATTGGCCATTGGGATCAATGGTGATTAGTGATTGGTCATTGGGAACAATACTGCTGTGATCAGTGATTGGTCATTGGGAACACTACTGCTGTGATCAGTGATTGGTCATTGGGAACAATGGTGATCAGTGTTTGGTCACTGGGAACAATGGTGATCCATGTTTGGTCACTGGGAACAATGGTGATCCATGATTGGTCACTGGGAACAATGGTGATCAACGATTGGTCACTGGGAACAATGGTGATCAGTGATTGGTCATTGGGAACCATGGTGATCAGTGTTTGGTCACTGGGAACAATGGTGATCAGCGATTGGTCACTGGGAACAATGGTGATCAGCGATTGGTCACTGGGAACAATGGTGATCAATGATTGGTCACTGGGAACAATGGTGATCAGTGATTGGTCACTGGGAACCATGGTGATCAGCGATTGGTCATTGGGAACAATACTGCTGTGAACACTGATTGGTCATTGGGAACAGTAGTGATTAGTGATTTGTCAACTGGAACAATGGTGATCAGTGATTGGTCGCTTGGAAAAATGGTTATTGTCTTTGGTTTGTGTTTTCTTTCAGGAAGGGAATTAGCCAGCTGTGGTAACAGTTAGCTTTGAGGCTTCATTCAACTTTATTTAAAAGTGACTGTGTAACTATTGGTTGCTTTTTCTACAGACAATACAAGTGTTTTGAATTGTGAGAAAGTCATCCAGAGTCCAGCTCTTATACTACAGAAAACATATTTTCCCAACACAACATTTTCACATTTTTCTCTTACTGTTCCAACCTCAGCTTTTAGCATTTTAGCATTCAGCATTCAGCTAAGTCATTATCATGCTAGTTAACGTGAGAGATCAGGTCAATAAAGCTGTAGTTAATTAGCATTAGTTAACGCTTCCCCACGTTTACTGGTTGCTTAATGAAAGGGGCATTAATTTACCATCGGTAACAAAAATGAATAAGTAAATTCAAGAGTTTAAAATGTTATACTTTAAGTTGAGTAAAGAATTTGAAGCTGTACTGCCTGGCAGTCTCCGGAAGGCTAAATCTCTCCACACACTTCCTGAAAAGTGGATGAGACGGACTTGAGTGTCTATCTTCGAGACTTTGGGCGCTAATCCTGACACGCACCATCTGCATTTTTCCATTTAGTCTACACGTTTAAGCACATTTGCAAAGCATTTATCACTTCAATGTAAACCAATTTGGCTGTAAGGGCCTTGGGGCACAGAGAAGCAGAAAGGAAAAGCCCAGACATAGCAGAAGCTCAGTGTGAGACGTGCAGCGAGCGCTACCGATAGCAGAAAAGAGAATCGTGTCCAGAAGCTACGCTTTTCATTCTGCAGGATAAGCAGCCCAAACCTGCATCACCAAAGTGTTGAGTCACAGAATCTTTACAATCGTGCTCGGAGCCTAAATCCTGCTGTACACGGATCAGCAGACAGACGTGAACTCCCATCGGTGTAGCGATGTAAAGATGAGCGTCTTCCTCTGATGTCCTCTTTAACATCGTGTGTGAAACTTTTATCATCTACAAGGCAGACGTGTCCTGTGACAAACGTTATTACCTCCAGCGTTAGGACGATATCAGGACCTCGGTGGCTCTGGACATCTTGTGAATGGGACATTAGGAGGGAATGATCCTAGTTTAAGTGAAGGCACTTCTCATCTTTAAAGCGTGTGCTGTCATTTCATGAGAAAAAGGCCGTTAAGAAGTTTTTATAAGATTGCTTTTCATCTCCCAAGCACTGAATGAGGTGTTTCCTCTCACCAATGAGACGTGAAATGCTGCTTTTGTCCAAAGTAAGTGTCTTTTGTGTCATTTTTTTTTTGCCAGATGCAGCAGGTGCGCTGTCATTTTAAAGTGAATGCTGATGCTCATGATGATTTATATGATTATAACTTGTGGACTGGGCTGGTTTTATTTATTTATTTATTTTTTTAAAAAGTTTTGCGTTTTTGTTTATTTTAATCCTGTCTTATGTCCTTTCTTTCGCTCACATTTTATCCTTTTTCCATCTTAACTTTATTTCCTGTACTTCCTTGACTGTTTCTCTCATTTCCTTCTTTCTCTTTATTTTATTTTTTAATATCCTTACTCTTCTATTTTCATTCTGTCCTTTACTTTCTCTTTTAGTTTATTATCTCAATTATATAAACATAAAATTATTATTATTATTATTATTATTATTATTATTATTAATATTCCTTCTTACCTTTTGTTCTTTCTTCCTTTTTATTGTTCCTTATGCCTTTTATTTCATTTTCTTCACATGTGTCTAGCTCCTTCTACTAACTTACATCTTGCTTCTTTTACTCTTCATCCTTTCGCTTTTTTTTTTTCCTTTGCTACTTTTTCTTCCTCCGTCCTTTCTCATTTGTCCCTTTTAGTTTGAATTCCCACGTGCAGTGTTCCTGGGATAGGCTGCAACTTACTGATTTTGGTAACACACCCTTCACTAGGACTAAACCTGATATCTTAGAGCAAGAAATCAGATGTATCGGAGTATTTTATAACAACAGGATGCATCTTGCTACTGCGCTAGCACAGGGTGACTTCAGAAAGCGAGACATCAGAGCAAATAAGGCTGAATGAAAGCAGGTATTCCTGTATGGGCCGCCGCTGAAGAAGTTGAAACATTTAAATGTATGCACTGTAAAGCCCAGGAACACATATTTACATCACGAGCAGGAAGAAATGAAAAGGTCATGTGTCATTAAGTTCATCTGAAGCACCTTCAAATGTTCCTCTCAAACACAGGGGACCATTCCGTGTACAAAAATGAAGCAAAGGGAAAATGAGCGAGCAAAAAAATAAAGAGAAATATTTACCACATCCTCTTCGAACTGCGTTTTCCAATGAACCGGTAAACTCTGGGCTAGGTGTCATTCCATTTAATGACTGGATGCTATTGTGTTTCTTAATGTCGCTACGCATTTTCACGCAACATTACACAACATGAGAACAAATTACAACAATCCTTTGGAATACAGAAACAAAACATACATCCTGTTAGCTGGGTCAAAAAGCATCAAGTCTAGTTATTCTGGTGCCATTACTTTCATTCTTTGGATTTATACACACCCTTCTTGGTGAATATGTTCTTATTCCTGCACTTACACAAGCTCTAATTGAGCCAACAAGAAAATCAAACGCTACTACATCTACCAACTTGAGGACTATATGCTAGCCCAGGCCCCTAAAGCTCTACTTCATTCAACCTGAAAGCCAAAAGCTCCTCCTCATGCCATCCTCTGGTCTACAAGCTCTACTCCTTCCATCTCGAGACCCACAAGATCCACTCCTGCTATCCTGAAACACAACACGGTTTACTCCTGCAATCCTAAAAACCAACAGGCTCCACTCCTACCATCCCGAAACCCAAAATCTCTACTCCTGTCATCCTGAGAACTACAATGTCTACTCCTGCCATCCTGAAACCCAAAAGCTCTACTCCTGCCATCCTGAGGTCTACAAGCTCTACTCCTTCCATCTTGAGACCCACAAGCTCTACTCCTGCTATACTGAAACACAACATGGTCTCCTACAATCCAAAACCCAACAAGCTCTGCTCCTGCCATCCTGAAACCCAAAAGCTATACTCCTGCCATCCTGAGACCCAACATGGTATACTCCTGCCATTCTGAAACCCAACATGGTCTACTCCTGCCATTCTGAAACCCAACATGGTATACTCCTGCCATTCTGAGACCCAACATAGTCTACTCCTGCCATCCTGAGACCCAACATGATCTACTCCTGCCATTCTGAAACCCAACATGGTCTACTCCTGCCATTCTGAAACCCAACATGGTATACTCCTGCCATTCTGAGACCCAACATAGTCTACTCCTGCCATTCTGAAACCCAACATGGTCTACTCCTGCCATTCTGAGACCCAACATAGTCTACTCCTGCCATTCTGAAACCCAATATGGTATACTCCTGCCATTCTGAGACCCAACATAGTCTACTCCTGCCATCCTGAGACCCAACATGATCTACTCCTGCCATTCTGAAACCCAACATGGTATACGCCTGCCATTCTGAGACCCAACATAGTCTACTCCTGCCATTTTGAGATCCAACATGGTCTACTTCTGCCATTGTGAGATCCAACATGGTCTACTCCTGCCATTCTGAAACCCAACATGGTCTACTCCTGCCATTCTGAAACCCAACATGGTCTACTCCTGCCATCCTGAGACCCAACAAGTACTGCTCCTGCCATCCTGACACCCAACATAGTCTACTCCTGCCATTCTGAAACCCAACATGGTCTACTCCTGCCATTCTGAAACCCAACATGGTCTACTCCTGCCATTGTGAGATCCAACATGGTCTACTCCTGCCATTGTGAGACCCAACAAGTACTGCTCATGCCATCCTTTATTGCTAGCTACTAACTTATATTCCATATTAATGACAGGATGCTCTTGTGTTTCTTACTGATGCTCTTGTATATTATTGTAAAGATACTAGCGATGTCTTTATTTGTTTCTGATCACTGTATGATTTGTTCTAAGGAGGGATTTGACTCCGTTGCGAGGACATTTTAATTTTATCCAAATTCAATCACACACACACTCGCCTTAGAGTTGTGGATTTAGTCTCAGGAGCACCGTTCATACATTAATGCAGAATAAGACTGTAATAACATGAAATCATACAATTCAAATCATAATTTTATTATCAACTGAATCACTAACAGACAACTCTGCCTTCAAACCTTAGGCCGCGCCTATACACGGGTCTGAATCTTAAGTACAGTGATGAGATTGAGAACCCTGTGCCGAGGAAGAAAGTGATTTAACTGTTTTCACTACGCGACATCCTTTTGAACTATTAATCAGTGCGATACAGATCAACTTCAGATTATAGGCTGGAGTGTGTGTGTGTGTATGTGTTTAGTGGTTTGTGTTGGAGCATTTGTTCTCGGCACAGAGCTTTTCCACTTCTCTCATTAGGCGTAAACACATCTCTTCCTGCCAGGGCAGAGCCACACACTGCACTGCTATCGGCAGACCCACACCGCCTCGTATAGCCTGTAACACACAGATCACAAACATGAACAATACAGTTCCTGTTCAATACCCTGAAGACGGTTTACAAGTTCACGTTGATGATGGTATCCCAGATAGCAAAATTGTTGTGGCCCAGATCCGGCCCACACCTGACACTTTCATCCGGCCCACATACAGCATTGAATGATGGCACTTGGGCGGTCCGCTCCTGTTTGCCAGATTTGGGCCACAAGCCAGCCCTAGCACCACATTTTTGCCAAAGGTGGCCCACATTTGTTTTGTGTTATTAGGGCCATATTCAGTATTTACCACATGGGCCACTTTAAGGTCACATCCAGATTACACATTGCCATATTTGCTATTTTCCATCGGCTCCAAGGCTTCAACTTTAACACTAATCCCAGATTTTCTCCGGATGTGGGCCACTTCATGCAGTGATGCGGCACTGCTGGCCTTCTTTTGGCCCGGACAAAATGGATATGAGCCTGAAGTGGCACACATCCGGATAAAATCTGGGATTAGTGTTAAAGTTGAAGCCATGGAAGCTGATCTGTTTGAGCGGAGTGTAGCAGAGGAGAGAGGTGAGAGACTTGGACAGATTAAAGGTCTAAAGCACCGCTGCATCTGCATCGCAGTCTTTAGGTAGAGATGAAGCGAAGGGTTGAATCCAACTGCATTACTATCTATCATCAGGTAGACGAACTGCATTGTGGGTACTCTAGGAAACCGTTAAACAAAGTGAAAACAGACCAATAAGCTTCAAGTTTATTAAGAAAAAAAAAATTCATTACGAATAAAATAAATCTCGGACACTACTGAACATCACATCCTTCACTGACATGTTTGCAGTCTAGTGGTTAACCAGCAAGATAAGTTAGTATATTCAGTTAACTTCTTACACACAGTCATTCACAGAACAGTTAACATTGGTGTTATTACATCACAAGACAGTCAGCAACTTCATTCACTAAGACGTTTGCCCTGACATTTTGCTAAGCTAACTTCTGGGTAAGTCTGAGGTAATTAAGAAATGGTACGGTCCGTTGTAGAGGTGTTTGGAAGTGTCAGTTTTGTCCTTTTTTGGGGGGCATGATGAGAGAGAAATACATGTGTGTTTACTGTTCGGTTATTTAGGACGTAATTGTGTAATTAGAATGAGTGGATTGTCCATTGATTGTGAAATTAAGAGAATTATAGTCTAATTAGAAGTGCTCAGACCTCCCCTGAACTTCATATACCATCCCATATGATTAGCATGTAGTTTGCAACAGAAGCTACAGACCTGTAAAGACAAAACAAAACAAAAGTAGAAATACTGCCGCCTTGTGGCGAGATTCAGAATTTTACTGTCTGTGAAATGAAACTTGGGTCAATAAAACGATGACTTTTAGAACCAAATTCCTTAAAACTCTAGATTTGGGGCTCATTTAAAGCATCTCTTTGAATCAAATAAATGATCCTTTTAATTAATTTCCCAATCTACTGCCAGTTTTCCTTCTGACTATGATCATCAAGTCCACAGCACATTAAAAGAGCCTGATTCTTAAAGTGCATTTTTTGTATTGACATGATGAAAATGATGTTGTTATTATGAGGGTAAATGAATATTAATAAAGTGCTTCATGAATATTAATGAATAATGGGTGGTTACAGGGAAAATGGGGAGCTAATCAAATGAGTTAAGACGCATCTTTAATATTACAAACGAGTTGCTTTGCATGTCCTGCTACTGGAAGAAAAATAAAATAATGACTGACGTCAATGTTCTGAGGTGACTTTCACGACCTCTCTGAGGTAGAGGTTACAAATAAACTGCATGTCTATCATGTTCACCTCGACAAAGGTCTTGTCCCCGGCATCTCCAAAGTATCCTCTGTAGTGTTTCAGCTGATCTTCGTCCTCGGCCGTGACCTCAGTGACAGTAACGACTCCAGCAGGGAAGTTGAGCACGTTGTACAACGCAGTGCAACTCAGAGCAGCTGAAGACAATGACACAAGCGTTACACAAGGTTAGCCCCGCCCACTTTGCATATAGACACTGGAAGGTCATTAATTAATTACTGTAGTATGGGATCCCATGGGATGCAGCAAAAAAATAAAAAAGTCGAAGGGTGCATGCATGAATGAGTGGTCAGATATGAAGACGTTAACGTGAATGTGATGCAGTTATCTTCCTGTTTAGGCCACGCCCACTTCAGTATTGAATCTAAATACGGTTATGCATGTCCATACCCACGTCACATCCATAACAACACCTGAATGACACCCCAAGTATATACACACTATATGAACATCCCATCCAGATGTAACCCCTCTTAGCTGTAATAATGACCCCCATTCTTCTGGAAAGGCTTTCCACTAGATTTTGGGGCGTGGCTGTGGGGATTTGTGTTCATTCAGCTACAAGAGCGTTGAATGAGGTTGAGGTCAGGCGCTGATGTTAGGCGAGGAGGCTCCAGCTCATCCCAAAGGTGTTCAGTGGGGTTGAGGTCAGGAGGACTCCGTGCAGGACACTCGAGTTCTTCCAGTCCAACCTTAACACTTAACACACCATGTCTTCATTTAGCTCGATTTGTGCACAGGGGTACTGTCATGCTGGAACAGGTTTGGACCTCTTAGTTCCAGTGGAGGGAAAGTGTAATGGTACAGCCTACAAAGACATTCCGTCCAATCATGTGCTCCCAACTTTGTGGTAAAGAAGAAGTTTGGGGAAGAACCACGTATGGGAGTGATGGTCAGGTGTCCACATACTTTTGGCCATACAGTGTATATACGCATATGAAGTCTCTTGATTCGTCTAATTTGGTTTGTGAGTAGATACACGGTTTATCACATGCTGCATTAAACCTGTTATAAATCCCTTGATGAGTCAAGGTGAGGGTGAGGCACTAAAAATTAGGATACAGCTACAGCACGACATTTAAAAGCAATACTTTTAAATATTCATTATTTATAGTGATGATTTGCAGTTAAGCGGGCTTTCTTTACGTAATCGGTTTGTCGGGCCTCCCAACGTGACACTGTTTAAGACGAATCTGTTTATTACTGAATAGTTTTCCGGTGTAGTTGAAGTTGTAGGCCGGTCCCAGCATGGGGCAGAGCAGCACATCCAGCTCCAGCTTCCTCCACTCAGCTATCGTCTCACGGATATAATCCTACCAACATGAAAGCAAAGCTCGAATGCTTCCTGTCATTTGAATAATAAATATGCAAACGTCAATAAATATATTCACACACATACCTCGACCTCTTGGTGCTGTTTCCACAGAGCTGCAGGAGAGCTACAAAGCAGAGAACACACAGGAAAAAGTGTGACGAGGCCACGTCAGACACTGCGGTGCGTCAGAAGTCTGAACTCGTGTTCGACGCTCGTGAATCGAAGCGGGCTTGGGCTTTGGCTGCGGTCCAAATCTGCTGACAATGTGCGGTAATTTTGAAAAATCCCAAGAGTTTCGCTTGATTTTGCGTCGATCTATGCGAACGCGAAACCGCGGCATTCCGGAGGGACTGGTGTAAGATAACAGGATGTAGATTTACAGTGGCGAGGAAAAGCTCCCTGAGACATCATGAGGAAGAAACCTTGAGAGAAACCAGACTCAAAAGGGCCGGATAGTAGGATTATAAGTCATGACAGTAGAAGGTGGTGTCGAAGAGTAACAATAAACAGTAAATAGTTTGTGGAAAGGATAAGATGTATAGTATTGTCACGATCTCGCCGGCAGATGGCGCTGCGCCGACGACTCCGGCTCTCTGTGCACGAACCAGAGCAAGCACATGCTCGCGCGTTACATAGAGACTTTGTTTACAAAGAACATGTGCGTTTGTTTCTGTTTGGTTTCCACGCTGTTCAGTCATTGGTTGATTTTCGAAAGAGTGTAATGATTGGTACCAGCTGTCACCACTCAAGGTAATCACAGTTGTTATTTAAACCCCTCACGTTGCTGCGCACTTGGCGCAGTATTATATACCGATTGGGGTAATGGTGCCATGCGGTAATGTTTCCATGGTCTGTTCTGGTTTCATGTTTCAGGCCATAGTCCTAGTTAAATTATTGCTATGTCTATTTTCTTGTTTCCGGCCATAGTCCTAGGTAAATGATTGCTATGTCTAGTTTCTTGTTTCAGGCCACAGTTAAGCGATGAGTATTTGTTTAAGTGGGTAATTGTGGTAAGCGGTAGTGGTTCCAAGTCTTTTTTCTGTTTCATGTTTCATGCCTCAGTTCGAGTTCTTGTTTAGACCTCGTTTTCCGTTTCCTGCATGATTGACTTTAGTTGGGAATAAATACTTAGATCCTGCACTTACTTCCTGTACCAGTCTCGTTTCGTAACAAGTATAAGCAGACTGGGCCATATTCCAAGTTAAGTGTGCACAGTGTTACCTATTTTCTAAAGTGACCCCGGAAAGACAAATAATATAAAAATGCGGTCGGAACCATCTGGATTAGCGATATGGATATTTATTTGTAAAAAAAATAAATAAATAAATAAATAAATAAAAATTCAGTAACATTAAAATCACTCTGGCTTGTTGTTAGAAGCAATTTACATAATAACACCGTCCCAATTTGATTTGTAAATATGCTGTTTTATTAAACTGTTCATGTACAAAGTGTGTGTGTGTGTGTGTGTGTGATGATGTACAATGATAAAGCAGAGGCCGTAAGATTCCGTTACTCGTCAGCTACGTTACCCTCGCATAGCTCCAGTGCAAAACGAAACGAGCAAACCTCACACGGCTTTTTACAGTTTTGTGAATATCGTGTGCGATTTCTATTTCCTGTCTGAACTGTCCCTTTAAATAAATGAGGACTGTATCTGAACGGTCACGGTTACGTGTCAGGTACGTGTTCCACTCTTACCTGACTCCACAGGTGGCGTGTACTATTGCGGCCATGCGTGGATACTGAGGGAAAAGATTCAAAATATATACTTTTACCACAAGTGCAATCTGTGTTTAGGACAGTCTGAAGAAACAGGTCAAAATCTTTAGCGCACTGAATTATTTGAGTTAGAGTTAGAATTACATTTAAGAAAAAGTTCATGCCTTCTAAAAATCTTACCACTTTATATAATACCGACATGGAAATAATCTCATGATCTAACTTTAAAAAAAAAAACATCATTATAAGAAGATAAGGAAGGAAATTTGAAGGTACAGTACAATACAGGCCAATAGTTTTAAGCAATGCAAATGTTGTATAAAATAATAATAATAAATCAGCAATAATAATAATGTCTAACTGGAATAGTATCATATATAACGATGTTTATTTGCATAGAATTAAAAGTTTTGTTTGTTTTTTTTTTAAAATAAAATATTTTTTAAATAAAATATATTTTGCCTTTGTTGCGATAAAGTTTGGAATTTTATTCCGAACTTTATTGCAGAAAATAAACGAATTGATTAAGCAATAAATGAGTACATAAAGGAGAAAGCGTTAAAATCGGTTTTCTGCAATCAGTATTGACTGAATGTATTATAACTAGTTCATTATAAATATACAAAGTGCTCACAATCCCTCATGATCAGTCCCTATGTTATCGACCATATTCAACCCAAAATTCATCTTTCTAAAGAGATGTGAACAGTAAATCGTTTCATTATTTGGCCGTAACGCTTTTAAAATAGTTATATTGATAGACACTTTTAAAACACCCCTACTCTACATCATCACAAATAAAGGGCCAAAGTTGGTCACGTATTAAATCGGATCCTATCATAGCCGTCAATGAACCGTCTAAACTCACAACAGGTCGAAGGAGCAGAGAGAACATCTTCTTCACGAACTTGGGAAAACCCCAGTGTATGGCCTGATGCTGCATACACGGATCGACAGGGCCTTCCTCGCTGAAAACACACAGCGTTCTCCACGTTAACAGATTTCTGAAACGCTGATGAAACACGAATGATGACATGAGACTGGACTCACAAGTGCTTTAGAAGTGTGGCGCATCCATCTGCAACGTTTCCCCGTACAACAAACTCATGGAAGGCGGTGAATATGCGAGGAAGGTTGAATGGAATTAGCTACGGAGTAGAGAAAGGAAAATACACACAACACACACACACACACACACACATATCTATACATGATTATAGATGTATGGATATCAAACTATTGCAAACACAATACAGGTTTATCCCCCCCGAAAAAACACCTTTGTTAACTATAGGTGTGCAACAATTATTGGCACCTCTATGAAGTTTATTCCCACTGGGTGACTAGGAATAGGAAATTGTTCAACCATGACTTCCTGTTTCACAGGGGTATAAATATGAGCTAGCACATTTACCTGTGATAGAACCCCAATACTGTCTTCCTAGTTTTTGCCCTCTTGTTTCTTATCGATCTGGCTTTAATAATGACGAATAGATTTGCATGCGCTAATCAATTCTGCGTCTGATCTGACCTCTGCTACGGATTATAATACTACTTCTGATTACTGTTAGCTCTAATATGATACACGTGAGGCTCGAGCACTGATACCGTGTGTCCTGCTTTTTCCAGGAGCTCTTTGGTCTCTAGTAGAGCTCTGCTCATGCTTGGAGACGGCTGAAAGTACCCGTCGCTCTCGTAGTAACCAATCCTCAGGGGCTCAGAGCTCTCGTACACCTGGTAAAAGAAAAATTAATGGGATTAAGTATCAAGAAACATGACATTCAATACTGCTGCACTGAAGCGGACTGCGTTCGGTACCTGCTGGTTGAACGGTATGGGAGGAACCGTAGGGTCCAGAGTGAACATGTCTGGGCAGAGTAAAGCTCTCATACACAGAGCCAGACTCTCAACATCACGGGCCATGGGACCAACGGACGACAGGGCTGGAAATGAACGCATTTATTCCAAAGACACTGTCATTAAATGTGCACGTTTGCTAGGTACTACTCTCCAAATCTATAGGAACTGAGTATCTGGAGCTGTCTTACCTGTCTTCCCACCTTTTACACACGAAGACAGTCCATGCAAGCTGCATGAAAAGAAAGTCATCGTTATAGTGTTATGAATTACAGTCCTATGAATCATGTTCTCATAAGGCATTTTCAACTGGCCAGTGTAGATGCTAACAAGCTACTGAACTGGCAAAGCAAATATCCATAGTGGCTAGTGAGCTTTAACATTAATAGCTCTGAGTTCTGAGCCCCGAGTTACATTAACATTCATTCATTACATTCAGACGCTTTTATCCAAATGAGGAAATGCGAGCAAAAGTTCAAATGAGTTCAAATGTTCTCACAGCTAGGCCCTTTATATATTTGTTCAATCAAAAAAGGACGATGGTTACCTTCTGAATTAAACGAGGAGAACGTGTCCACCGTAATAATATTATCATATATTGTGATATTCTGTATAAGGGATTATAACTACATGCGCAATTATCATTCTTGATCTCGCGCATGAAATATAAAAACACCTTATCCGGTTGTTTGTGGGTTTTAAGCCGCAGATGCCACAGAAGGCTGCCGGGATGCGGACACTTCCTCCAAGGTCGCTTCCCAGACCCAGAATAGATCCTCCTCCAGCGATCAGAGCACCCTCGCCTCCTGAAGAGCCGCCGCACGTCTTCTCGACGTTGCAGGGGTTCACCGTCCTCCCGTATATGGGGTTACTACATTCATAGCTACCATTTTTTTAAACAGCACACAAACACACACACACACAATACTAGTTCAATAAAGCATCAGAATTGGTTCTGTATAGCACAGTGATGGTGGTGAACTCATAATGAATTCATAATGAATAATTATGCATAATTATGCAAAAATAATGCATAAATGCATAATTCATAAAGCATCATACCCAGTCCAAATCTTTTCAGATAGGTGTCACGAGTTCCCCTCTAAGCAGCGTGCTGTGGAGCATGTGAGCGCGCTTACACGAGCAGGTGCGCGAGCACCAGCGTTTCCCTGGTGGACAATTGTGACATTTCTACACGTGCATTTGTTTATGCTTCTGTCATGTCTCCTCCCCGTTCTGTCATTGGTTGTAGTCTCACGTGTGTCTGAATCGTCCTCAGCCGTCAGCCATTACGAGGCTGATTATCTCCGCATATATACCGCGCACCTCCCAGCACACAATGCGGAATGTTGAATGAGTTAGATAGTCGATTAGTTTAGAGTCCTTGCGATAGATACCCACAGTCCATAGTTTCATGTGTCGTTTCATAGTCTTAGTCTTAGTCTTAGTTCATAGTTCATGTCATGTGTAGTTTCATTTGTTAAGTTCACGCTGGTTTCTCCGCTACCAGTCCCTCTCTGCTGTTTCTGTTTCATGTTTGGTATATCAACCCTGTATCCCGAGACCACGACGTTGATTCTTGCCTTGCCTCGTTTATGCCTGTTTGCCAATCGACTGAACCTTGCATGTTACTGGATTCCGTTTTTGGATCAGGTTTTGGATCTGTCTGCCTGTCTCTCTGTAAATAAAACTGTTGTTCAACCTGCATTTGCATCCTACCTTATCTCCATTGCGTCACGAAATGTGACAGAATATTCCGCCCATCATGGATGCAGCACGAGAACGCAGAACCCGGAGGTCCACGCCAATCATCCCCGCCTTGGATTCTATGCAGTTCTCGCAATGGACTTTCATGGACCTTCCCGATCGGTATGATGGCTTCTTTGGTTATCCGGACTATTTTATGATAGACTGCCAGAGTTACTTCTCAAGCCTGTTTGACCCGAAGCCAAGGGAGAGACAATGGATTAAGTTCATGATGTCCCGATTTTTTGGCCCGGCTCGCAAGTGGGCACAGCGAGTCATGAGAGCTCGGGTACTGGAGGACAGTAGGCAGTGTTCGGACTTGTTTCTGAGGGAGTTTGGAGAACCAGGGCAGAGCTATAACTTGGATGAGCTGTTGAAGGGAGTTAATGTGGCGAACAGTGCCGATCTTCCATTCCACATGTATTATGAGCGGATGAGCCACCAAGCTGATGTTAACACAGACAACCAAGTCCCTGAGGTCCAAGTCCAAGTCAAGTCTCAAGTCCCTGAGGTCCAAGTCAAGTCTCAAGTCCCTGAGGTCCAAGTCAAGTCTTAAGTCCCTGAGGTCCAAGTCAAGTCTCCAGTCACTGAAGTCCAAGTCAAGTCTCAAGCTTCTGAAGTCCAAGTCAAGTCTCAAGCTTCTGAAATCCAAGTCAAGTCTCAAGTCCCTGAGGTCCAAGTCAAGGCTCCAGTCTCGGAAGTCCAAGTCAAGTCTCAAGTTCCTGATGTCACGCCCAAGTCTACCGACCCGGTCGCCCAAGTTCAGCCCACGCCCAGGTCTACCGACCCAGTCACCCAAGTTCAGCCCACGCCCAAGTCTACCGACCCGGTCGCCCAAGTTCAGCCCACGCCCAAGTCTACCGACTCGGTCGCCCAAGTTCAGCCCACACCCAAGTCTACCGACTTGGTCGCCCAAGTTCTGCTCACGTCCGAGTCTGCTGACACACACAGCCTTGTTCTGCTCACGCCCGAGTCTGCCGACACGCACGGCCAGGTTCCGGTCACGCCCGAGTCTGCCGACACGCACGGCCAGGTTCCGGTCACGCCCGAGTCTGCCGACACGCACGGCCAGGTTCCGCTCACGCCCGAGTCTGCCGACACGCACGGCCAGGTTCCGCTCACGCCCGAGTCTGCCGACACGCACGGCCAGGTTCCGCTCACGCCCGAGTCTGCCTACACGCACGGCCAAGTTCTGCTCACGCCCGAGTCTGCCGACACGGCCACCCAAGCTCCACCCATGCCCAAGGCTCACCTGGTGACCTCAGAGCCTCAGCCTCCTTGTTCAGCTGTGGACGTCAGTCAGCCTCCCTGTTCAGCCGTGGACGTCGCTCAGCCTCCCTGTTCAGCTGAGGTCGTCGCGCAGCCTCCCTGTTCAGCCGAGGTCATTGCTCAGCCTCCCTGTTCAGCCGAGGTCATCGCTCAGCCTCCCGGTTCAGCCGAGGTCGTCGCTCAGCCTCCCTGTTCAGCTGTGGAGGTCGCTCAGCCTTCCTGCTCCATGGTGAACATTGTTACACCCCCTCCTGCTTCGAGGAGAGCTACGCTCCTCTCCCTGGCCACACGGAGACCCACGCTCCTCTCCCTGGCCACACAGAGACCCACACTCCTCTCCCTGGCCTTACAGGGGACTTAGCTCTGCCTTCCAGTTCAGCCGGGGACGTCGCCCCGCTTTCATGCTCCGACGAGGACATTGCCCTGCTTCCCTGCTCTGCTGAGTACGGCGCTCTGTTTCCCTGTTCAGCTGTGGTCGTCGCTCAGCCTCCCTGTTCCACCGAGGACGTCGCTCAGCCTGCCTGCCCAGCAGTGGTCGTCGCTCTGCCTTCATGCTCTGCCGAGGACTTTGCTCAGCCTGTCTGCCTGGCTGAGGTCGTCGCTCTGCCTTCATGCTCCGCTGAGGACGTCACTCCGCTTTCATGCTCTGCCGAGGACGTTGCTCAGCCTGCCTGCCCAGCAGTGGTCGTCGCTCTGCCTACCTGTTCAGCCGTGGCCATCACTCCGCATTCATGCTCCAATGAGGACGTCACCCTGCTTCCCTGCTCAGCCGAGGACGTCGCTCTGCTTTTCTGCCCGGCTGTGGTTGTCGCTCTGCCTTCATGCTCTGCCGAGGACGTAGCTCAGCCTGTCTGCCCGGCTGTGGTCGTCGCTCTGCCTACCTGTTCAGCTGAGGACGTTGCTCTGCTTCCCTGCTCTGCCATGTACGTCGTTCTGCCTTGTTGTTTCCGAACGCCATGCGGTCTCCAGGCTCTGCTTGGGACATTCTGCCCAGGGGGCTGGGGCCGCCAATGGAGATGGATGTTTCATGGCACTCCGGGAGGAGTGCCTTTGTGGGGGGGTTCTGTCACACGTTCCCCTTTAAGCAGCGCATTGTGGAGCATGTGAGCTGTCATGTTTCTGTCATGTCTCCTCCCCGTTCTGTCATTGGTTGTAGTCTCACGTGTGTCTGAATCGTCCTCAGCCATCAGCCATTACGAGGCTGATTATCTCCGCATATATACCGCGCGCCTCCCAGCACACAATGTGGAATGTTGAATGAGTTAGATAGTCAATTAGTTTAGAGTCCTTACGATAGATAACCACAGTCACAGTCCATAGTTTCATGTTTCGTTTCATAGTCTTAGTCTTAGTCTTAGTTCATAGTTCATGTCATGTGTAGTTTCATTTGTTAAGTTCACGCTGGTTTCTCCGCTACCAGTCCCTCACTGCTGTTTCTGTTTCATGTTTAGTATATCGATCCTGTATCCCGAGACCACGACGTTGATTCTTGCCTTGCCTCGTTTATGCCTGTTTGCCAATCGACTGAACCTTGCATGTTACTGGATTCTGTTTTTGGATCACGTTTTGGATTTGTCTGCCTGTCTCTCTGTAAATAAAACTGTTGTTCAACCTGCATTTGCATCCTACCTTATCTCCGTTGCATCACGAAACGTGACAATAGGCAGTTGTTTTAGAACAGCGTATAAAAGTATGCCAGCTCCAGAAGTACCAATATTTATCTTTTCATCAGATTTATAAAAAAAAAAAAGAAAGAAAGAAAACAACAAGTCGAGTGTAGACACTACTTAATAAAAAGCTTTCTTTTCTTGAGCTGAAATGGTCGTGGCTTCCACTTGGCGTCCTGCCCTCACTGAGCACATGTGACACCGAGTGTGTGAGTGTGTTTTGTAGAGCGTTTCTTACTTGAGGAGACCCTGTGGGATGTTGGTTTTGATGAAGGGGATCGCACCCTGCTTCTTCAGTACCGAGACAAGCACACTGTCCTTAACGGCAGGATCATCCAACTTAGTCAACACGCCACAGGTAGAGTCGTAGCCCTACACACACACAGAGAACCATTCACACATATACATCGATCAGCCATAACATTAAAACCACTGACAGGTGACGTGAATAACATTTTGATTATCGAGGGGTGGGATACAGTGAGGGAAAAAAGTATTTGATCCCCTGCTGATTTTGTACATTTACCCACTGACAAAGAAATGATCATTCTATAATTTTAATGGTAGATTTATTTGAATAGTGAGAGACAGAATAACAACAACAAAAAAATCCAGAAAAACGCCTGTCAAAAATGTTATAAATTGATTTGCATTTTAATGAGGGAAATATGTATTTGACCCCTCTGCAAAACATGACTAAGTACTTGGTGGCAAAACCCTTGTTGGCAATCAGAGGTTCGACGTTTCTTATAGTTGGCCACCAGGTTTGCACACATCTCAGGAGGGATTTTGTCCCACTACTCTTTGCAGATCTTCTCCAAGTCATTAAGGTTTCGAGGCTGACGTTTGGCAACTCGAACCTTCAGCTGCCTCCACAGATTTTCTATGGGATTAAAGTCTGGAGACTGGCTTGGCCGCTCCAGGACCTTAATGTGCTTCTTCTTGAGCCACTCCTTTGTTGCCTTGGCCGTGTGTTTTGGGTCATCGTCATGCTGGAATACCCATCCACGACCCATTTTCAATGCCCTGGATGAGGGAAGGAAGATTTTTCTCAGCCAAGATTTGACGGTACATGGCCCCGTCCATCGTCCCTTTGGTGCGGTGAAGTTGTCCTGTCCCCTTAGCAGAAAAACACCCCCAAAGCATAATGTTTTCACCTCCATGTTTGATGGTGGGGATGGTGTTCTTGGGGTCATAGGCAGCATTCCTCCTCCTCCAAACACGGCGAGTTGAGTTGATGCCACAGAGCTCCATTTTGGTCTCATCTGACCATAACACTTTCACCCAGTTGTCCTCTGAATCATTCAAATGTTCACTGGCAAACTTCAGACGGGCATGTATATGTGCTTTCTTGAGCAGGGGGACCTTGCTGGTGCTGCAGGATTTCAGTCCTTCACGGCGTAGTGTGTTACCAATTGTTTTCTTGGTGACTATGGTCCCAGCTGCCTTGAGATCATTGACAAGATCCTCCCGTGTTGTTCTGGGCTGATTCCTCACTGTTCTCATGATCATTGCAACTCCACGAGGTGAGATCTTGCATGGAGCCCCAGGCCGAGGGAGATTGACAGTTCTTTTGTGTTTCTTCCATTTGCGAATAATCGCACCAACTGTTGTCACCTTCTCACCAAGCTGCTTGGCACTGGTCTTGTAGCCCATTCCAGACTTGTGTAGGTCTACAATCTTGTCCCTGACATCCTTGGAGAGCTCTTTGTTCTTGGCCATGGTGGAGAGTTTGGAATCTGATTGATTGATTGCTTCTGTGGACAGGTGTCTTTTATACAGGTAACAAGCTGAGATTGCATTTTTCTGGATTTTCTTGTTGTTATTCTGTCTCTCACTGTTCAAATAAATCTACCATTAAAATTATAGACTGATCATTTCTTTGTCAGTGGGCAAATGTACAAAATCAGCAGGGGATCAAATGCTTTTTTCCCTCACTGTGTATTTATTAGGCAGCAAGTGAACAGTCTGTTCTCGAAGCAGACATACACTCACCATCCACTTCATTAGTATCATATCACAGCAAACCACTGATTACATTTCCCATCATGCACTGCGGCCTACAAACATGGCCGCCATGGACGGCAATTCCCAGAAACATGCATTCATTCTAATCACGCACACCTGCGTCCACACAATCACACCACAGTTTAAAAGGACTTTCGAGGCGTTCACTCTTTGTGAAGTATTGAGTGTTATCACCGTACCAAGCGTTTGTACCCTGATTATCATTTTGATTCATGTTCTTTGATCTTGTTTTTTGTTTCTCGTTCTCGATTCTTGCCTTGCCTCTTTTATGCCTGTTTACAGATCGTCTGACCCATTGCCTGTTTTTGGCCACGCTCTTGTCTCATGATTTGAATTTGTCTGCCTGCCTCTCTTTATTAAAAGCTCTTATCTGCACCTGCATCCTGCATGGCCGGATTGGTTTCAAGCTGCCAGGATGTATATAGTAACTCGAATAGTCACTGTTTACAACCGTGGTGCGCAGAAAAGCACACAATAGACATTGTCTCAAAGCAGCTTTACAGAAATATCAACATGGTATACAGATATTAAAGGTGCGAATTTATCCCAACTGAGCAAGCCACTGAGTGGCGACGGTGGCAAGGAAAAACTCCCTAAGATGTTTTAAGAGGAAGAAACCTTGAGAGGAACCCGACTCAGAAGGGAACCCGTCCTCATCTGGGTAACAACAGCTATCATGAGCACAGACTCGCTCAAACTGGACAGTAGAGGATTAGAAAAAAAATCACCTGGTCTTTTTCCCATATAAATCTGTCGAGTTTGGGCGATTAAACCTTTTTTTTTATTTAATCGCTGAAGTTGACCTCACTAATTCCTGATCTACTTATCATTTTATTAACTGTTCCGCGGAGTCAACCTTTACCCAAATGTGCTACATAAATAAACACACCCTGTCTGGTTTTCTTACTCCAGCACAATATATAGTAGAACTCTGTTGTTAAATTTTAACCAGAACGGACACAGTGATAAACCGGGACACACCACTGCATTATGGGAATTCAAGTCACATATTTGTGACAAGCACCCGAACCATGTCTATGCACAAATGAGCACTAAGTAGCGTCGATTAACTTATCCTGGATGGCGTTTATGTTACATAGTCCTAGTCTTGGTTCTTGTGTGTTTCACTAGTAATAAAATACTCTGCGCTCGCATCCGTCTCCAAACCGTCCGTGGCAACCGCACTACCAAATAGCGAGCTAAAAATATCTTTAGCCTACACAAGCTTCCCTTTCTTGAAAGGAATGGTGATAATAGGCTTAACAAAAACACTCTCAGCACCTTTAACGGCATACACATCCCTGAAAAAAATCAACTCTCGTTGATGGTCAAGTAAGAACTCGGTGATATCCTGGTTTGGAGGCTCTATTCAGACAGATCAGGGTTTATAAACCATTTGAGGTCCTCATGAACCACACCTTTTTTTTTGTATTTATAGTTTTGTGTATTTCTCTCTGTGCTCCTTAGAGGTTGGTGTTTTCGATTTATTTTTTTGAATGATATCTGGTTCATTCGTAGCTTTGAACTGCATTTGAAGACCCGTGTCTGTGTTTTTTTTTTTTTTTTTTACAGTATCCTCGCTATAATATCGACATGATGAAGAACTTTAAAGCATTAGCTATTGTTTTCCCCACTACAAACAAGAAATATTCCTGATTTAAAGTCCTACTGGTTAACCTTATAGTCAATAGTTCTTCTCCAATACATGGGATTGGATCACAAACCCACAACTATGCTAGTTCCGTAGCGTCAATACCTCATAATCCAGATTGTCCTTGATGCTGATGGGAATACCGTACAGTAGGCCGTCTTTGTGCGACTCGATGTCCTCCAGTTGTTTCAGACTCTCCGTGAGGACAGCGGTGCTACAGTTCAGTTTCCTGTTCGCCTCCAGAGCCTTTAGGGCACAGGAAAGTTGAGTATAGAGTTCTTACTACACGATTTGTTACCTGACCAAATGTTTAGTGATCAGTTTTCACACAGCTGCCAAACTTCTGCACAATTAAAGCACTAGTTTAATAAGCATTGGGCACGTGTTAAACTGAATGCAGCACTTATGTTAGAAAGGTTCATACATCTCAAATACGGTTCTCATATCTAAAGACAAAGTCCTTTCTTTACTGAGTTAATGGCAGAGATGGCAGAGAAATTGGATATGTAAGTGTATACAGGTGAGATCTGGGGGCACGTGTGGGTGTGCGAACACTGTGTGAAATTGTGAATGAGTGAGATTTGAGAGTGCACTGAACTTTTTCCATGTAGGCGTGGAGAACAGCGTCGGGCTGCAGAGATCCATCTCTGATCCGTTTACTCAGCTCAGCTAGAGGGAGAGTCACGATGGAGCTCAAATCAACACCAGCATTCTGCAAACACACAAGACTGATCAAACCAGATGTTACACAATCAGAGAGACAGACAGACAAATAGGCTGAAATAGACAGACATGTAGTTTGATGGTCACACAGACAGGAAGGTAGGGAGAGGGACAGACAGACAGACGTGTAGCTCGACAAACAGACAGACAGTATATAGCGTGATACATACTGTGCAGTGTGAGAAAGACAGCAGCGAATTCACACGTACACACACATATACACACACAAAATGGGAAAATGGTCTAACAGAACACTATATATAACTGTATAGATAGATCGCATCACGACATTCATAAAAAGGTAAAACTGTCATAAATACTACCTCAACCCCACTGAACACCTTTGGGATGAACTGGAATGCCAACTGCACCCCAGACCTCCTCATCATCCCAACATCACTACCTGACCTCACTAACGCTCTTGTAGCTGAATGAACACAAACCCCCACAGCCACGCCCCAAAAACTAGTGGAAAGCCTTCCCGGAAGAGTTTATTAGGAGATTCCCAAAAAGAAGCTTTTTATAGCAGCAAAGGGGCGAATAAATCTGGAATGCAATATTCAACAAACTCATATTAGTGTGATGGTCGGGTGTCCACAAACTTCTGGCCACTCCGCACGCACAGTCCCCAGCGGGACTCGAACCCCGGAGGCGTGAGGCGAACATGCTAACCACTAAGCTACCGTGCGCCCCTGAATGTAAGTCTTTCCATTCAAATGCTATTGAAGTTAGAAACGTGTAGTATGTAACTTTATGTTACAATGTTGTATGTTGCATGTGTCATGTTATATGTTATATGTTATATGTTACAATGTTGTATGTTACATGTGTCATGTTATATGTTATATGTTATATGTTACAATGTTGTATGTAACTTTAGAGATGGTCCCTTAATTGTTTGCGAATATCGAACATCCAAATTCAAGCCAATGTTATGCTAATTCACTATATAGGGACTAGTGAATGAGTGAACGAGTGAACGGTTCGTTTTCGTGTCCATTATAAGATTGGACTCTCTCTCTCTCTCCCCTTTTTTCGCTCTCACAGATCTCTCTGCCTCAATTGGACGTGCTGACGTTGTGCACGGGCATTGGACAGGTGGGGACAATTATGTTCCTATCATGTTGTCCCATTCCCCTGTCTTGCCGTATATGGTGTGGCTGAGTTTATTATTTGTATATATTGCTACCTATTGTAAATTTTTCTTTTCTTGGTAGCACGAAAGCTGTAGGGGTTGGGTGCCATTTATTTTGAGTCTGTCTTTTGTTCTCCATTTTGATTCAGCTAGGGAGTTAAGTTAGTATTTTATTTTGAAGTATCTTTGTCTGTTGTTAGTTTATTTAAATTGTTACTTGGCAAGATAGCGCCTGTTTTGTTTATTATTTTGGCATTGATCAGCCCTGAAGAGATTTGCTTTATGAGTGATTCTGTTTGTTTGGGGATTATTTCATTCTTGCAATCATTAAATTGTCAGGGAAATCAAAGAGTTGAACAAAACGTGTGTTGTCCTCATTATTATGATTGAGTAATGTTAATAGTTTTTATGCTACACCGCGACCCTAGACCGGGGTCGTAACATGCTTACTTACAAGCGTGTATAAGTGCCTTGAAAAGCTCCTAAAAATAAAAAGTATTATTATTATTATTATTATTATTATTATTACTACATGTGCTATTGAACAGGTGAACCCGGTGTGTGTGTGTGCGTGCATACCTGAGTCTTAAAATAGCCGACAGCTTTCTCTGCCTGTCCCAGCTCTTTCTCTCTCTTCTCTCTGGCTCTCTGCAGTTTCCTCTTCACCGTCTGATGTTCTCTCCATTTCAGCAGGAAAACACTCACACCGGCAACACAGAACAAGGACACTGCTACACGCTTCCACTCAGCATCCATGTCTCAACTCACCTGCCCTCTTACCCTCTATATTAACTACACAGTGTGAACCAATATGATCCACCCTCGAGCTGTTTGTTTTGACTCTGCATGAATCAATGAGTCACATGTAAGGTTGCCAAGTATTGAGAAGTCAGTTCTTTTCAGGTCAAAGCTGAAAACCGACTTGCATAGATGAACTGTTATTGTTTATATACCGAATTATGCAATGTTACAGAAGCCCTACGCAGCAGGGGCTCAAATGCTGACCTGGCTTCTTAGTATCATAGAAGATACGACCACATCACCCCGATCTTATCCACACTGCATTGGCTCCCAGTGAAAAAAAAATCTCTATCCTGTTTTTATATATTTCTGTAAAGCTGCTTTGAGACAATGTCCGTTGTTAAAAGAGCTAAATGAATTGTCTCAAAGTTTTAACTTTCTGTTGGGAAACCATCTGTTCCAAGATGTTGATGACTTCCTCTTTGTCAATAGGAACGTCACTCTCTATCCCAAGTAGCAGCAAGTCTTGAAAAGTGCCTTCGTTATTATTATTCTGTATTACCCTGATATAAAGCACAGATTGCCTCTCACTCTGTAACTTTACTGGACTATATGTGTACAGCAAAAAGGCTTGAGCAAGAAGAGCTCACCATGGAGATCATCGAAGAAAGGGAAGAGAAGAAAGACAGAAAAGACTCGAAGAGGAGCTGAAGGATTTGGATCTTGCGGGACTGGAGGAGAAACTGGATCGTGCTCACGCCAAAGCAAAAACTGAAATGATTGGAGTGAGAACGGCTAACATGCTAGCTCTGAGAGATAGTCAGAGGAGAATTGATAAATGGCATAGAAACATTGATGTCATTGTATGTAAAATGTCTGAGAAATGTAATTAAGATAGAATAAGCGCTTTATGTGATTCTGTGCAGGATAAATGTAAATGAGATGAGCTTGACAGCTTTGCAGAGAAATAGACAGGGAGTGTCTGTGTGTGTGTGTGTGTGTGTGTGTGTGTGTGTGTGTGTGTGTGTGTGTCAGTGTGTGTGCGTCAGCCTGATATTTGAGAAGCCACAGCAGCATGGGTGTACCTACAAACGGTCAGGCACTTTTAATACCTAACCGAGATGGTTAGATACTTGCTTGTTATGCTTAAAATGAAAAGCAAGTGTGATAAGTTATCAGATGTACCTAGGAAATGGTACAAAAAGTGCCTGAGCTGAAGTACAAAACATGCCTGAGCTGAGGTACAAAAAGTGCCTGAGCTGAGGTACAAAAAGTGCCTTGGTTATAGTATAAACACTAGGTGTATGACTGTTAGAATTTTGACCCCATCTTTGGGTTCATTTCACACGGGCAGTTTCGCTGTGGTTGCTGGGACTACGGTTGCTGCGATGGCTTTGGAACTGCGATCACCACATGCAGTTTTACACTCAGGTCTCCTTTAGTGAACAGTGGACTAGTTCAACAAACAGACTTCATATAAACACCATGTCATGTCAGAGAGTTTTTCCCTCACCACCGTCACCACCGTCTCGCCCAATAGGGATAAATTCACACACTTAAAATCTCTATCCTGTGTTTATATGTTTCTGTAAAGCTGCTTTGAGACAATGTCCATCTCTCGTGTTAATTTGACTTTAGATGCTTTTTATGTAATATAATTGTTTATTAATTAATTCTGAGAGGGGCACTTTTAAATAAATTTAGAAAAAGGGCCGGGGTTCTAGCCCCCAGAGCGCTTGTTCGCAACCGCCTTTTACAAGACTTGTAAAAGCTTAACAAAATCATGAGCGGTGTATTACCGATTGTATTTCATGTCGTAGAATAGAATAAAACGTGAAAATATCTTGAGCTTGTGCTAACCACAGGCCTTATTTCAGACCTTTAACCAAAGACACATTCCAAAAAAACCCACTGACTTCAGGACAATGGCTGTCGAATACACAGAAAAATTAAGTCGAGATCATGAGAAAAATACTTTCGTGGACACGCCCCCAGCTGAAAAAATACCCCATAGAAACTCACATAGAATGTGTAATGGTTTTAATGGTTATAATGAGAACTGTATTGATTTTAATGGAAACTGTAATGGTCCCTGTGGGTTTCTACCGGTACTGTAAATTGTTGGCTTCTATTGGTGGTATGTTATGTCTAGCAGATGCCATTAAGGACCAATGATGGTAATGGTAATGGTTTTAATGTTTAGATGATGATTTGTAATGGTAGTTGTAGTGGAAACCATTAACATTTCTGTGATGGTTTCTGAGGAAGCATGAGACAGAATCTGTTGCTCTGCTGAACAACAGACACAATAGCATTGCAAAAGGAATTCAGCTTATTGTAAGCTCGTGAGCTGATTGGGATTCAGAAGAGTCGACTCTTATTGGTGAGCCGAGCCAAATGATTTGATTCGTTGAAACGAGCCAGAGTTCCCATCACTGATCAGCGAAGACCAGCTCAGTCAAGTTATCTGGTAACACTTTACAAAAATAGTACATGAATAATCATGCACTAATACATGAATGAACACCTACTTAAATATGAACTAACGATGGGTTAACATTAACTACGCGATTCTTATGAATCAATGCGTTAATAACGATCACCTTAAGTATATGTTAAGTGCGTTTGTTACACATTTTAACCCAACAAGCTGAGCTGTGGTACTGTGGCGTAAGATCATTCAGACCAATCAGGGAATTTGATTAGGAGCCAATGCAATACGGATAAGATCAGGGTGACATGGGTATATCCTCTGGTTCTAGTAAGGACTCCTGCAGCTGCATTCTGGACTAAGAATATTTCTGAGATAAAAGAAGGCGATCCTAGTAATATTATCTACATGAGCTTCAAATGAAAGACTGGAGTCAATAATCACACCAAGGTCTTTTACGGCTACACATGATGAAACTGAAAGGACATCCAGAGTTACTATGTAATCACTTCTAGGTGCATGGGGTCCCAGTAGAAGTACCTCTGTCTTGTCAGAAATAAGTAAAAGGAAGTTAATAAGCATCCACCGTCTAATCTCTTTCACACATTCCTTAACTTTATTAAGCTGGGGTCTGTCATCTGGCTTTGCTGAAACATACATCTGTGTGTCATCAGCATAACAGTGGAAGCTAATACCATGTTTACGAATAATTTTATCCCAAGGTAGCATCTTTTGTTCAAAAAAATCACAAAAATACTCTGCTCTCATGGATATGCAAACAATTGCAAACACAACAAAAAAAAAAAATCTTGGTGCATCATGGCACAAACAAAGGAGATTTCTGAGGACCTCGGGGAAAAAAAAGAGTTGTTGATGCTCATCAGGCTGAAAAAGGTTACAAAACCATCTCTAAAGAGTTTGGACTCTCAATCTACAGTCAGATTGTTTACAAATGGAGGAAATCCAGGACTGTTGTTCCCCTCTCCAGGAGTGGAGACCAACAAAGATCACTCCAAGAGCAAGATGTGTAATAGTCTGCAAGGTCACAATGCGACCCAGGGTAACTTCTAAGGAACTAAACTCTCTTTCTCTCACATTGGCTAATGTTAATGTTCATGAGTCCACCATCAGAACAATGAACAACAATGAACTCTCCAAAAAAACCCACTGCTGTCCATCTTCAGTTTGCTAAAGATCATGTAGACAAGCCAGAAGGCCACTGGAAAAATGTTTTGCGGATGGATGAGACCAGAATGGAAATGTTGGTTTATGAGAAGCGTTATGTTTGGAGAAAGAAAACTCTAAAGGAAAACATCAGGACATCCGCCTGTGATCTGAATCTCAAGAGAAAGTTGGTCATGCGGCAAGACAAGGAGCCTAATCACACAAGTCGGTCTACATAAGAATAAAGTTAATGTTTTGGAATGGCCAAGTCAAAGTCCTGACCTTAATCCAATAGAAATGTTGTGGAAGAACCTGAAGCAAGCAGTTCATGTGAGGAAACCCCCCAACATCCCTCACAGATATGTAATATTGGATCATTTTCCTCAATAAACAAATGACCAAGTATAATATATTTGTCTCATTTGTTAAATTGGGTTCTCCTTACCTACTTTTAGGAATTATGTGAAAATCAGATAATGACTTAGGCCATATTTATGCAGGTCATATATGTGTGTGTGTGTGTGTGTGTGTGTGTGTGTGTGTCGGGGGGATGACTAAGGGAATTTGGCCTATGTGTTACCTCATACAGTGAGGGAAAAAAGTATTTGATCCCCTGCTGATTTTGTACGTTTGCCCACTGACAAAGAAATGATCAGTCTATAATTTTAATGGTAGATTTATTTGAACAGTGAGAGACAGAATAACAAGAAAATCCAGAAAAACGTATGTCAAAAATGTTATAAATTGATTTGCATTTTAATGAGGGAAATAAGTATTTGACTCAACACCTGGCTCCCAGGTGTCTTTTATACAGGTAACGAGCTGAGATTAGGAGCACACTCTTAAAGGGAGTGCTCCTAATCTCAGTTTGTTACCTGTACAAAAGACACCTGTCCACAGAAGCAATCAATCAATCAGATTCCAAACTCTCCACCATGGCCAAGAACAAAGAGCTCTCCAAGGATGTCAGGGACAAGATTGTAGACCTACACAAGTATGGAATGGGCTAAAGGACCATTGCCAAGCATCTTGGTGAGAAGGTGACAACAGTTGGTGCGATTATTCGCAAATGGAAGAAACACAAAAAAACTGTCAATCTCCCTCGGCCTGGGGCTCCATGCAAGATCTCACCTCGTGGAGTTGCAATGATCATGAGAACAGTGAGGAATCAGCCCAGAACTACATGGGAGGATCTTGTCAATGATCTCAAGGCAGCTGGGACCATAGTCATTTACATTTACAGTTATTCACTTAGCAGACGCTTTTATCCAAAGCGACTTACAAATGAGAAAGATACAAGCAAAGCGATACATCAAGCAGAGAACAATACAAGAAGTGCTACCATACAAGATCTATTAATTGAATTCCAGAAGAAGCAAAGTGCAGAGTAGAGGTGTAAGTGCATTTTTAAAAAAAAAATTTTTTATTATTATGAGTTGGTTAGGTGTTCATGGAAGAGGTGGGTCTTTAGCTGTTTTTTGAAGATGGTGAGAGATTCTGCGGTCCGGATTGAGATTGGAAGTGCATTCCACCATTGAGGAACAGTTAGAGTGAAGGTTCTGGAAAGGGACCTTGCACCACGCTGAGTTGGAACTGCTAAACGTTGGTCGCTAATCGATCTCAGATTGCGAGAGGGAACGTAGGCCTTCAGGAGAGAGTTGAGGTAGGAGGGTGCTGTTCCTGAAAAGGTCTTGTAGGTGAGCATCAAGGCCTTGAACTTGATGCGGGCAGCTACAGGAAACCAGTGGAGGGAGATGAAGAGGGGTGTGACATGGGTTCTCTTGGACTGGTTGAAGACGAGGCGTGCTGCAGCATTCTGAATCATCTCAAGGGGTTTGATGGAGCTGGCTGGGAGGCCTGAAAGCAGTGAGTTGCAGTAGTCCAGTTTAGAGATAACAAGAGCCTGAACTAGTATCTGTGTAGCCTGTTTGGTGATGTAGGGTCGGATTTTCTTGATGTTGTAAAGGATGAACCTACAGGACCTTGCAGTTGCTGAGATATGGTCTGTAAAGGTCAAGCAGTCATCAAGAATCACCCCAAGGTTCCTGGCCGTACTGGTTGGCATGAGTGTGAGTGAGCCGAGCTGTACAGTGAGGTTGTGGTTGATTGAGGGACAGGCCGGGATCACGAGAAGCTCAGATTTTGCTAGGTTAAGCTTAAGATGGTTTTCCTTCATCCAGACCGAGATGTCCGAAAGGCAAGCAGAGATGCGTGCAGAGACGGATGGATCGTCAGGCTGGAAGGACAAATGGAGCTGGGTGTCATCAGCATAGCAATGATATGAGAAGCCATGAGACTCAATCACCTGCCCTAGAGATGTAGTGTAGATAGAAAAGAGGAGTGGACCCAGAACTGACCCCTGTGGAACGCCAGTTGTGAGTTGCTGAGTTTCAGAAATACCTCACCTCAATGATACCTTGAAGGATCCGTCAGAGAGATGGGATTCCACCCAGCGCAGAACCATTCCAGTGATGCCCAGGCTGGAGAGAGTTGACAGAAGGATCTGATGGTTCACAGTGTCGAAAGCAGCAGAGAGGTCAAGTAGGATGAGGACAGATGATCTAGAGGTTGCTCTTGCTAGTCGTAAGGCTTCAGTGACGGAAAGCAGAGCAGTCTCCGTGGAGTGGTTGCTCTTGAAGCCAGACTCCTTGGTGTCCAGGAGGTTGTTCTGTGTGGGAAAATTTGAGAGTTGATTAAAAATGGCTCTTTCAAGAGTTTTCAAAAGAAAAGGGAGTAGGGAAACAGGTCTGTAGTTGTCAACTATAGCAGGGTTGAGTGATGGTTTTTTAAGCAGTGGGGTAACCCGGGCTTGCTTAAACGAGGTAGGGTATGTGCCAGTAGAGAGCGATGTGTTAAAGATGCGTGTGAGTGCAGGTAATAGTGTGGGAGAGATGGACTGAAGAAGGTGAGAAGGGATAGGGTCAAGAGGACAGGTTGTGGGATGGCTAGAGAGGAGGAGTTTAGAGACATCAGTCTCTGAGAGGGGAAAGAAGGAAGTCAGTTGGGAGTTACATGGAGGAGTCAGTCTATGCATGTCTGGGGCTGAGAACAGGTTCCTGATTGATGTAACCTTGTTGGTAAAGAAAGTGGCAAAGTCATCTGCAGTGAGAGAAGTAGGGGAAGGGGGAGGAGGGGGACAGAGTAGAGAGGAAAAGGTTTTGAAAAGAATGCGGGTGTTGGGAGAACTAAGAATCTTCTCTTGGTAGAATGTGGCTTTAGCAATGGAGATGCTATTGGAAAAAGAAGAGAGAAGTGTCTGGTAATTGGTTAGGTCAATTGGGTTGTTTGATTTGCACCATTTCCTTTCAGATGCTCTTAGTTTGGCCTGGTTGTTACGCAGAGCTTCTGAGAGCCAAGGACTAGAGGGTGATGTACAAGCAGGTCTGGAGGTTAGGGGACATATGCTGTCAAGAGAAGATGTTAGAGTGGAACATAGCATGTCGGTTGCGGTGTTTAAGTCAAGTGAAGAAAGGTGGCTTTCGGAGGGAAGTAAGGTTGTGACAACGGAGGAGAAATGTGAGGGGGAAAGGGAGCGAAGATTGCGACGAAAAGAGATAGAGGGAGGAGACATTTATGGTGGTGAGGGGAGAGAAATAGAGAACTGGATAAAGAAATGGTCAGAGGTGTGGAGAGGAGTAATGAGAAGATTATGTGTGGTGCAATTACGTGTGAGGATGAGGTCAAGCTGTTTACCGGCTTTGTGGGTTGCTGGTGTGGTGAACTGATTGAGGTCGAATGTGGGAAGGAGAGCAAGAAAGTCAGCTGCATGTGGCTTGTCTACATGAATGTTGAAATCACCAAGGACCAGAAGAGGAGTTCCATCATCTGGGATGGTGGACAGTAGCGTGTCAAATTCATCTATGAACTTCCCCAGTTGACCTGGAGGACGGTAAACAACAAGAAATTGCATTTTGGCAGGGTCAGTGACTGTAACAGCATGAAATTCAAAGGACGTGTATGAGCAAGAGGGAGAAAGACAGGTAAATTTCCATGTTTTGGAGAGAAGCAAACCTGTACCACCCCCTCGTCTGTTGGGGCGTGAGGTATGGGAGAAGTTGAATTTGGAGGCCAGGGCAGCGGGTGTGGCAGTGTTCTCAGCATGGATCCAGGTCTCAGTCAGAGCCAGCACGCTGAGATTGGAGTGGATTGCAAATGCAGAAATGAAATCTGCCTTGTTGACAGCAGATTGGCAGTTCCAATGTCTGACTGAGAATGAGATGGAACCTGCAGAGGCCGCATTCAGAGAGCGTAGGTTGTCCAAGTTGCGTACGTTTCTGGGAGAATGCCACGGTCTGCGCCTGTGGCAAATAACAGGGATGAACGGATGACACGTTAGTGTGTGGAAACAGGTAAAAGTAAGAGGAATAAAGGGAGAAAAAGTATACTTAGCAGCATGTGTGGTGTCTTGTCGGTGTCCTTGCTCGGTGGACTCGCACAGGTAGATTCGCAGGTCTTTACACGAGCTCGGTCTTCACACGACAAGGGCTGACGCTTCCGCCTCAGCGTTTCTTAATTAATAAATACTGATGTGTTTCTGAGCATGCCTCTTTAATTAGCAAAACAAAAAGAGTAGTCGTGTGAATGAGCGACTCCCGACCGAAACCGAAACTGAATACCGGAATTTGCTTTAATCTAGCAACAAGTGTATAGCTCGTAGCAACAAGGGAGCACAGTTACAGCTTCTATCTGACAATCGGTGCTAAAACTAGTTTCAACTAAAAAATCCAGAAAGAAACACTTACCAGTTACTGTTCGCCTGGGTCAATAATCGCTTCATATAGTCACCAAGAAAACAATTGGTAACACACTACGCCGTGAAGGACTGAAATCCTGCAGCGCCCGCAAGGTCCGCTGCTCAAGAAAGCACATATACATGCCCGTCTGAAGTTTGCCAGTGAACATTTGAATGATTCAGAGGACAACTGGGTGAAAGTGTTGTGGTCAGATGAGACCAAAATGGAGCTCTGTGGCATCAACTCAACTCGCCGTGTTTGGAGGAGGAGGAATGCTGCCTATGACCCCAAGAACACCATCCCCACCGTCAAACATGGAGGTGGAAACATTATGCTTTGGGGGTGTTTTTCTGCTAAGGGGACAGGACAACTTCACCGCATCAAAGGGACGATGGACGGGGTCATGTACCGTCAAATCTTGGGTGAGAACCTCCTTCCCTCAGCCAGGGCATTGAAAATGGGTCGTGGATGGGTATTCTGTCTCTCACTGTTCAAATAAATCTACCATTAAAATTATAGAATGATCATTTCTTTGTCAGTGAGCAAACGTACAAAATCAGTAGGGGATCAAATACTTTTTTCCCTCACTGTATTTATACCCCTGTGAAACAGGACATCATGCTTGAACGGTTTCCTGTTCCTAGTCACCCAGGTGTACTAAAAAATGTAAAATATCAATAGGAACATACTCTCATATGAATTCATAGGGGTGCCAATAATTGTTGCGCACCTACAGTGCCCTCCACTAATATTGGCACCCTTGGTAAATATGAGCAAAGGAGGCTGTGAAAAATTGTCTTCATTGTTGATCCGTTTCATCTATTGTTAAATTTTTTTTTATGGTGTTGTGTTTGCAATTGTTTTTTAAATATAGGTGTGCAACAACTATTGGCACCCCTATGAATGAGTTCTTCAACACCAACCCTAACTACGTCTTCCTGGAGCCCACTTTGTGCACAGGGGCATTGTCACGCTGGAACGGGTTTAAAAGTGTGTCGTTTTAATCTCTAGTAAAATGTCTACATTATAAACAAGGATATATAATGAGAGATTATTGTGCGAGACTGAAAATAAACAGACCCAGTTCCCTTACAACCTTTTGAATTGAAATTATTTATTAAAACTCACTTGAACATCAAAGGATTGGTTTCAAATCATATAACTGGGATACATATATAAATGTAAACTTTTCGTTGGTAAATATAAACATTATATCCGTACCATATATTTCCATTATTTGTTAGCCGTTTATAATAGAAGAGGTTTCTGTTCAAGGATAATGCAATATATATATATATGGAATGGGTGTGCATTTAGTGCTGTGTGTTGGAGCATTTGTTCTCGGCACAGAGCTTTTCCACTTCTCTCATTAGGCGTAAACACATCTCCTCCTGCCAGGGCAGAGCCACACACTGCACTGCTATCGGCAGACCCACACCGCCTCGTACAGCCTGGAACACACAAACACACACAGACGTAGTTATACATTTACAGCAAGCAGTAGACCCCCTTAACCGATCTTATCCACACTGCATTGGCTCCTAATCAAATTTCACATGGATTATAAATATACTACTATTGACCTATAAATGCCTCTAAATGTTTCATGTGTTTTGTTATGCTGCTAATTTCTCAGGTTTTAGTGCGTGTATATATATATATATATATATATATATATATATATATATATATATATATATATATATATATATATATATATATATGAATGACTGGGTATTTGTGTTTATTTATTTATGAATGGGTCAGCTGTTATTACTTGTGAGTGGTTTTAACCGGACATTTGGTACTTGATTTTGTTCCAGGTCATGTACATGTGTTGGAATAACAATAAAAATCCTCGAATCCTTGAATAAAGCACTGAATGTTCTCGTGCCACTGTACCTGAGAGAACTGTTGGTCTTTTATGCTCGGCCACGCGTACCTCGATCAAAAGGTGCGGGCTATTTGTTAGCACCTTGAATAGTGAAAGCGATAGCAGTGTTAAAATTGGAGACCGGCGACTTCCAGTGTTTAAGTCTATCCTGAAAACATATTGCTTTAGTCACGCCTTTGTGAATCGTTTTCTCATAGGTAAAGGAGTAGATCTATAGGGATCACAGGCATAGAGTGTTTTGGTGAACTGAGGACCCCTCCCACCCCACCCCACTCTCACACGTCCAGTCAGGTTTGTTGGAGGTGGAGTGGCTACACACGTAACAATTAGCATGATGGTTTGTTTTTTTTCTTGACACAGACTTGTACTCGTTTTTAAATGCTGTTTGAAACCATAGAAATGCTGCCACCTTGTGGGCAAGATTCAGCATTTAACTGCCTGTAAATTGAAAGGTGGACTTCAGCATTAAAACTACAGCATGCAAAATGTAACAAAAAAATAAAAGATCATTAAAAGAAAATAAAAATAAAATACAGCACCGTTATATGGGATCTTATGAGAATATGGCTGGACAATTCTCAGTGAATTGAGTTACAGGCCAACGAGTTCCAAGGCCCAAGTTGTAACCTCTACCAGGTAAAATAAACCGTGTGTCATGTTCACCTCGACAAAGGTCTTGTCCCAGCCGTCTCCAAAGTATCCTCTGTAGTGTTTCAGCTGATCTTCGTCCTCGGCCGTGACCTCAGTGACAGGAACGACTCCAGCAGGGAAGTTGAGCACGTTGTACAACGCAGTGTAACTCAGAGCAGCTGCACCACCAGCACACACACACATACAAAATCAGGAATAGTGTCGCAGCGGATCAAATCCATTCGATCATTAAATATCTGGCCTGATGATTATACAACAAAAAACTATTTACTGTTCTCTAAAAGGGCAAATTACAGTTCAGTGTTTAGGTTTGCACATAGTGGCCTAATATTCTAATCAGTACAATTTGCTGATGGTCTAACGCCGCCTGACACTCCTAGTCCGATTAGCCCCGCCCAATCTCGCCTGAAATTCTGTCGAGGTGAACGTAGACAGTGGAAGGATATTACACTGAGACCCAACGTTAACTGAATTCGCATTTTCAGCATTTATGTAAGGTATTAAAACATGACCGGGTGTGCTGTTATAGGAAAATAATCAACAACAATATCATCTGTACGATGAAGCAGAGTTACAGGTTCTACCCTGAGCGCCAAACAAGGAAGAAATCTATACGTTACAGCTTTGTTTTCCGGTGTAGTTGAAGTTGTAGGCTGGGCCCAGCATGGGGCAGAGCAGAACGTCCAGCTCCAGCTTCCTCCACTCAGCTATCGTCTCATGGATATATACCTACAAACATGAACAACATGCCTATAATGTTTCCTGCATCATTAATAAAAACCCTCTGGGTCATGCAGTTATAGGAAAATAATCAATCAATCAATCAATTGATTGGGAAACTTGCGCTTCTTGCTTTCTGCCATTCTGACTTTTCTGAGCAATTTGTGTAAAGACGAGGTATTTGATGTTTTATCTAATCAACTGCATAGTTTTTTTTTGTTTTTTTAAAGGTAATCGTTTATTTTGAAATTGATGCATGCAACACGTTCCAAAAACATTGGGACAGGGGTAATTTAGGACTAATAGCGATGTGACGAGTTGAAACAGGTGAGGTAATCGTCTAACCATAGTATATAAGGAGCCTCGAAAAAGCGCCTAGTCCTTCAGAGCACGGACGGGTCGAGGCTCGGCGATCGGCCAATTGATGCGCCAGTGAATAATCCAACACTTTGAGAACATTCCCCAAAGACATATTGGTAGGATTTGGGGTATTTCACCTTCTACAGCACACAATATAATCGGGAATACTTTGGTAAACCTTTGTCAGTCGACACCATTCGCCGCTGTATCTACAGATGCAAGTTAAGGCTTTACTCTGCAAAGCAGAAGCCGCACATCAGCACTGCCCAGAAGCTCCACCCACTTCTCTGGGCTCGGTCTCATCTGAGATGGACAGTAGCACAGTGGAATCATATTTTGTGGTCCGCCGAGTCGACATTTCAAATAGTTTTTGGACAAAACAGCCGTCGTGTTAAGTCCGTGTTACCACAAATCTGCGACCAGGTTAGTACAGACTAAAATCCAGGTTTAGGTATAGCACTGGGGCAAGCTGAGTGAGTTTTTAGAGTCCAGGCTAACGACTTGGCTTTAGTTAAGTGGAAGTTCCGTAGTGTTGATCGACCGATCTAAATAGGGTGAGCTTTATATATGAGTATATATAAGTATATGTTTCACAACGATTAGGTTCACACCCGTACCTGGACCTCATTGTGCTGCTTCCACAGTTCTTCTACACCACTGCAAAGTAAAAGAAGATGAACCGCTTATGCAAATCATCCATTTTCCCAAAAGGTCTTTAAAGCAGAAAACAGAAGTAACTACCAGACTAAGCGTACATCGTTCCAATCAGATCACTTACAGTCCAATTACTCCAAAGGGATAAACAACAAACAAAAGAAAACGCTGTAGATAAGAGCGTTCGTCATGTTTACTATTCAGGCATAATTGAAGGATTTAGGAAACACAGCTTTTCAGCGTTTGCCACACACACACACACACACACACACACACACACACACACACACACACACACACACACACACACACACACACACACACACACACACACACACACACACACACACACACACACACACACACACACACACACACACACACACACACACACACACACACACACACACACACACACACACACACACACACACACACACGTCTATACGACTCAGCGGTCCAAAGCATGACACCGCACTTTCATTTCTGATCTCGAGACCCATCCTATATTGCTATATTGTTCAGTTAAAAAACTAATAAGCTTTAAAATGATGAACTGAAGAACTTAAAGAGAAAAAAAAATAAAAATACACCTTGCGAATACAATAAAGTATCGATCGAATAAAATTCACCGTACAAAATCTCTTTAAATGTACACTTTAAATGAAATGAGATACAATTAGTTCTTCATCCAGTCCATTATTTCTTTGCTGGTGTCGCTCCAGTACCGATACCGGGTGTCATTTTATAAGAGATGTACTTTCAGTCTTACCCGACACCACAGATAGCGTGTATAGACGCAGCCATGCGTGGAGACTAAGACGAAAGAGACACAAAAAATATATATATTAATAATCAAGCTTTCAATACAACCACAAATTAGTTAATGCTAAAATTTAAAAATGCTGCAGCTCATGTCCTTACTAGGAAACTCTCATGTTCTCCAGTTTACAATAAAAACGAACCGACACTAACTTTTGAAAATGAAAAACTTTTTTTTTTCCTCTTGAGATTAGCTAGACAAATTAGCTGCTAATAAAGCAACAATAACACATTCAAATGAGAATATAGTCATATAAAATCAGCATAAAAATCAATCTCTCAACACCTTCGCTATATATTACTGCCTATCTGTGCTGTACATGAAATAAACAAGTCGAATAATCTCACGATGGGTCTGAGGAGCAGCGACACCAGCCTCTTCCCAAACAGAGGATACGCACAGTACAAGACCTGATGCTTCAGAGATGGATCGACCGGGCCTTTCTTACTGAAAAAGGACACACACACACACAGGGTCAGGAGGGTTTATTTAGAAATGTTGAAAAATAACATTCAAAAATATATATGTCATCAGTAACGTAATCCAAGTATCGCAATATGAAAGTAATGTAATCTGATTATTTTGGATTACTTCAAGGCCACATGTGTAAATAAAGTCAAGAGTAATATTGCATCCCAAAAGCTAGGGCGAACATGTTCTGTTATGTTCTGAACATATCAGATGCCACGAGTGTACCTTCTGAAATCATTCACTCGTTTGAATGACCGTGTAATACGAAGCAATGCGATAATATGAAGTTAAACACGACCTTATATGGCCATGGGCGTTGTTGCGACTCAGGACAGCTGTCGTTTGCTGTTATTCTGAAGCGACTGTTCGACGCCGTACACGACAACGCTTCGCGGTACGCTAACGGTTGAGAGGCAGGAATTTGGCCAATAGTTGCTGCAAGGATTTTATAAATCGACCAATCGGTGTGCAGGAAGGCGGGAATTACAGAGAGGGGGTAAAGCAATGCAAATATGCGCACACATGACGCCGTGTATTAGACCATAAACACATCATAACGAAACTAAAGCCGAGTCCCAGGAAAAGGAGGACGTGTGGTCACCCTAACAGGTTGCTCACGTGAGCCACAATTACCAGGTTTTTTTTTTTTTTTGGTATCCTGATTACTGTACTCCGTTCCTCCCCGAGCCTGAGCGCACATTACAGGATCGTGTAACAGTGGCTAGAACACGAATAACAGAATGGCAGAGAGAAGATCTGACTCACAAGTGCTGCAGGAGTGTGGCGCCGCCGTCTGCCACGTTTCCCCTCAGAACAAACTCGTGGAAGGCGGTGAATGTCCTGAGAGGGTTAAACGGAATCAGCTACAGCGGAGAGAGCGAGAGGAGGATACACAGGAGTTTACACACACGTACTGTACACACAAATACACACACACACAGACTACATAAATACAGATACTTACATATTTACAATGTACATCTTGGTCTAAAAAGACATTCAAATGATAGTTTTCAGTAGTTTCCTAGTTTCCTGTTTCCATAGTTTCCTCTCTCACTAGTTTCCTGTTTCCATAGTTTCTAGTTTCCTGTTTCCATAGTTTCCTGTCTAACTAGTTTCTAGTTTCATGTCTTCATCATTCCCATCTCTGTAGTTTTCCGTCACTAGTCTCCCAGTCTCCCTAGTCTTAGTGTCTAGTGTTGTTTCCGGTTTTCTTCACGTTTGCCTTGCATGATAGTATCATCTGTAATCAGTCCTGCTATGGATTCTAAAATCACTTGTTTATAAATACCCCAAGTGTCTACATCCCCCCAGCTTCGGGCTCCAATATGATACACGTGAGGCTCGAGCACTGATACCGTGTGTCCTGCTTTTTCCAGGAGCTTTTTGGTCTCTAGTAGAGCTCTGCTCATGCTTGGAGACGGCTGAAAGTACCCGTCGCTCTCGTAGTAACCGATCCTCAGGGGCTCCGAGCTCTCGTACACCTGGTAAAAGAAAAAAATAATGTGATTAAGTATCAAGAAACATGACATTCAATACTGCTGCACTGGAGCGGACTGCGTTCGGTACCTGCTGGTTGAACGGTATGGGAGGAACCGTAGGGTCCAGAGTGAACATGTCTGGGCAGAGTAAAGCTCTCATACACAGAGCCAGACTCTCAACATCACGGGCCATGGGACCAACGGCCGTCAGGGCTGGAAACAAACATTTATTCCAAAGACATTATCATTAATTGGTCACGTTTGCTAGCTACTACTATCCAAATCAATAGGAACTGAGTATCTGGAGCTGTCTTACCTGTCTTCCCACCTTTTACACTCGAAGACAGTCCATGCAAGCTGCATGAAGAGAAAGTCATCGTTATAGTGTTATGAATTACAGTCCTATGAATCATGTTCTCATGAGGCATTTTCAACTGGCCAGTGTAGATGCTAACAAGCTACTGAACTGGCAAAGCAAATATCCATAGTGGCTAGTGAGCTTTAACATTAATAGCTCTGAGTTCTGAGCCCCGAGTTACATTAACATTCATTCATTACATTCAGACGCTTTTATCCAAATGAGGAAATGTGAGCAAAAGTTCAAATGAGTTCAAATGTTCTCACAGCTAGGCCCTTTATATATTTGTTCAATCAAAAAAGGACGATGGTTACCTTCTGAATTAAACGAGGAGAACGTGTCCACCGTAATAATATTATCATATATTGTGATATTCTGTATATTCTGTATAATTGATCTCACGCATGAAATATAAAAACACCTTATCCGGTTGTTTGTGGGTTTTAAGGCGCAGATGCCACAGAAGGCTGCCGGGATGCGGACGCTTCCTCCAAGGTCGCTTCCCAGACCCAGAATAGATCCTCCTCCAGCGATCAGAGCGCCCTCGCCTCCTGAAGAGCCGCCGCACGTCTTCTCGACGTTGCAGGGGTTCACCGTCCTCCCGTATATGGGGTTACTACATTCATAGCTACCATTTTTTTAAACAGCACACAAACACACACACACACAATACTAGTTCAATAAAGCATCAGAATCGGTTCTGTATAGCACAGTGATGGTGGTGAACTCATAATGAATTCATAATGCATAATTATGCATAATTATGCAAAAATAATGCAAAATGTGTTTCGAGTGTTTTGTGTTTTTGAGTGTGTTTTGTCGAGCGTTTCTTACTTGAGGAGACCCTGTGGGATGTTGGTTTTGATGAAGGGGATCGCACCCTGCTTCTTCAGTACCAAGACCAGCACACTGTCCTTAACGGCAGGATCATCCAACTTAGTCAACACGCCACAGGTAGAGTCGTAGCCCTACACACACACACACACACACACACACACACACACACACAGAACCATTCACACATATACATCGATCAGCCATAACATTAAAACCACTGACAGGTGACGTGAATAAAATTTTGATTGTCGAGGGGTGGGATATATTTATTAGGCAGCAAGTGAACAGTCTGTTCTCGAAGCAGACATACACTCACCATCCACTTCATTAGTATCATATCACAGCAAACCACTGATTACATTTCCCATCCTGCACTGCGGCCTACAAACATGGCCGCCATGGACGGCAATTCCCAGAAACACGCATTCATTCTAATCACGCACACCTGCGTCCACACAATCACACCACAGTTTAAAAGGACTTTCGAGGCGTTCACTCTTTGCGAAGTATTGAGTGTTATCACCGTACCAAGCGTTTGTACCCTGGTGCTCGTTTTGATTCATGTTCTTTGATCTTGTTTCTTGTTTCTCGTTCTCGATTCTTGCCTCGTCTCGTTTATTTCACTAGTAATAAAATACTCTGCGCTCGCATCCGTCTCCAAACCGTCCGTGGCAACCGCACTACCAAATAGCGAGCTAAAAATATCTTTAGCCTACACAAGCTTCCCTTTCTTGAAAGGAATGGTGATAATAGGCTTAACAAAAACACTCTCAGCACCTTTAACGGCATACACATCCCTGAAAAAAATCAACTCTCGTTGATGGTCAAGTAAGAACTCGGTGATATCCTGGTTTGGAGGCTCTATTCAGACAGATCAGGGTTTATAAACCATTTGAGGTCCTCATGAACCACACCTTTTTTTTTGTCTTTATAGTTTTGTGTATTTCTCTCTGTGCTCCTTAGAGGTTGGTGTTTTCGATTTATTTTGTTGAATGATATCTGGTTCATTCGTAGCTTTGAACTGCATTTGAAGACCCGTGTCTGTGTTTTTTTTTTTTTACAGTATCCTCGCTATAATATCGACACGATGAAGAACTTTAAAGCATTAGCTATTGTTTTCCCCACTACAAACAAGAATATTCCTGATTTAAAGTCCTACTGGTTAACCTTATAGTCAATAGTTCTTCTCCAATACATGGGATTGGATCACAAACCCACAACTATGCTAGTTCCGTAGCGTTCCTTCGGTCGGTCAATACCTCATAATCCAGATTGTCCTTGATGCTGATGGGAATACCGTACAGTAGGCCGTCTTTGTGCGACTCGATGTCCTCCAGTTGTTTCAGACTCTCCGTGAGGACAGCGGTGCTACAGTTCAGTTTCCTGTTCGCCTCCAGGGCCTTTAGAGGACAGGACAAGTTGAGTATAGAGTTCTTACTACACGATTTGTTACCTGACCAAATGTTTAGTGATCAGTTTTCACACAGCTGCCAAACTTCTGCACAATTAAAGCACTAGTTTAATAAGCATTGGGCACGTGTTAAACTGAATGCAGCACTTATGTTAGAAAGGTTCATACATCTCAAATACGGTTCTCATATCTAAAGACAAAGTCCTTTCTTTACTGAGTTAATGGCAGAGATGGCAGAGAAATTGGATATGTAAGTGTATACAGGTGAGATCTGGGGGCACGTGTGGGTGTGCGAACACTGTGTGAAATTGTGAATGAGTGAGATTTGAGAGTGCACTGAACTTTTTCCATGTAGGCGTGGAGAACAGCGTCGGGCTGCAGAGATCCATCTCTGATCCGTTTACTCAGCTCAGCTAGAGGGAGAGTCACGATGGAGCTCAAATCAACACCAGCATTCTGCAGACACACAAGACTGATCAAACCAGATGTTACACAATCAGAGAGACAGACAGACAAATAGGCTGAAATAGACAGACATGTAGTTTGATGGTCACACAGACAGGAAGGTAGGGAGAGGGACAGACAGACAGACGTGTAGCTCGACAAACAGACAGACAGACATGTAGCGTGATACATACTGTGCAGTGTGAGAAAGACAGCAGCGAATTCACACGTACACACACATATACACACACAAAATGGGAAAATGGTCTAACAGAACACTATATATAACTGTATAGATAGATCGCATCAGGACATTCATAAAAAGGTAAAACTGTCATAAATACTACCTCAACCCCACTGAACACCTTTGGGATGAACTGGAATGCCAACTGCACCCCAGACCGCCTCATCATCCCAACATCACTACCTGACCTCACTAACGCTCTTGTAGCTGAATGAACACAAACCCCCACAGCCACGCCCCAAAAACTAGTGGAAAGCCTTCCCGGAAGAGTTTATTAGGAGATTCCCAAAAAGAAGCTTTTTATAGCAGCAAAGGGGCGAATAAATCTGGAATGCAATATTCAACAAACTCATATTAGTGTGATGGTCGGGTGTCCACAAACTTCTGATTAAAATAATTAAAATAATTAAAATAATACATTCGTGCCACTACTGATGTGTGGCTGTACAGATCATACGGTCGTTTTATTTCTTTGTCTCCAGCTTGGAATTAATTCACCGCAACGCCGGAGTGCGTAATGTTCATAGGTGCCCTAGGCGAAATCCGACATGACGCCCGATCTGCATTTACTGCGGAACTATATACAATAAAATACATAAAGAATAAATGAATATATAATAAATACGATTTTTTATTAGTAGTTATTATCTTTACTATTTTTGCGTACTTATAAAAAATGGTAACATAATAAAGGCCATTTCCATTTTGCGTGTTCTTGACCTAATAGTCTGCACTTCACCTAATATGCCAGCAGGTGGCACTTCAACTTCATTTAATTCAATACAAGAGCCATCCATCCATCCATGAATCTTCTATACCGCTTATCCTTCAGGGTCACAGGGAACCTGGAGTCTATCCCAGGGAGCATCGGGAACAAGGCGGGGTACACCCTGGACAGGGTGCCAGTCCATCGCAGGGCACAATCACATACACACTCACAAACTACGGACACTTTGGACATGCCAATCAGCCTACCATGCATGTCTTTGGACTGGGGGAGGAAACCGGAGTACCCGGAGGAAATCCCCGCAGCACGGGGAGAACATGCAAACTCCGCACACACAGTCCCCGGTGGGACTCGAACCCCGGAGGCATGAGGCGAACGTGCTAACCACTAAGCTAACGTGCGCCCCTGAATGTAAGTCTTTCCATTCAAATGAAGTTAGAAACATGTAGTATGTAACTTTATGTTACAATGTTGTATGTTACATGTGTCATGTTATATGTTACAATGTTATATGTTACAATGTTGTATGTTACATGTGTCATGTTATATGTTATATGTTATATGTTACAATGTTGTATGTAACTTTAGAGATGGTCCCTTAATTGTTTGCGAATATCGAACATCCAAATACAAGCCAATGTTATGCTAATTCGCTATATAGGGACTAGTGAATGAGTGAACGAGTGAGCGGTTCGTTTTCGTGTCCATTATAAGATTGGACTCTCTCTCTCTCTCCCCTTTTTTCGCTCTCACAGATCTCTCTGCCTCAATTGGACGTGCTGACGTTGTGCACGGGCATTGGACAGGTGGGGACAATTATGTTCCTATCATGTTGTCCCATTCCCCTGACTTGCCGTATATGGTGTGGCTGAGTTTATTATTTGTATATATTGCTACCTATTGTAAATTTTTCTTTTCTTGGTAGCACGAAAGCTGTAGGGGTTGGATGCCATTTATTTTTGAGTCAGTCTTTTGTTCTCCGTTTTGATTCAGCTAGGGAGTTAAGTTAGTATTTTATTTTGAAGTACCTTTGTCCGTTGTTAGTTTATTTAAATTGATACTTGGCAAGATAGCGCCTGTTTTGTTTATTATTTTGGCCTTGCCCAGCCCTGAAGAGATTTGCTTTATGAGTGATTCTGTTTGTTTTGGGATTATTTCATTCTTGCGATCATTAAATTGTCAGGGAAATCAAAGAGTTGAACGAAACGTGTGTCAACCTCATTATTATGATTGAGTTATGTTAATAGTTTTTATGTTACCTAGACCGGGGTCGTAACACGCTTACTTACAAAGCTGCTCATCATGTGGCTCCTCTTTATTTCTATCAGAACTTCTTCAACTTTACATTCCCCCACCTTCTTGAAGATCATCTTCTGAGCACTTATTTGTCTGCTCATAAGTCAAAACACTGGTATAAAGTTAGCTTGAAGTTGGATGTTTGATATTTACAGATATTCGCAAATTAAGGGACCGTCTCTAAAGTTACATACGACATTGGTATACACGTTTCTAACTTCAATAGCATTTAAAGGGAATGACGTACAGTCACAAAACCAACTGTATAGTATTCATGCAGGTGTCAGCTATAACAGACACCTTTTAGATTTTTTTAGACACCTACATGAACACTTTACAGCTGGTTGTGTGACTGTAAGTCGTTCCCTTCAAATGCTATTAAGCTTTAAATTATGGTATATTTTGTGTATGGGCCCATTCGGTAGTGAAATACATATCAAATTTACATATGATTTAATAGTTTATTTTGTTCAATCTCAAAAATCTAAAAGGTGTGCGTTATAGCTGACACCTTCATGAATTTTTTAAAGTTGGTTTTATACATTCCCTTCAAATGCTATTGAAGTTAGAAACATGTATACCAATGTCGTATGTAACTTTAGAGATGGTCCCTTAATTTGTGCTTATCTTGTATTTTATTCATATGTTTTTATGCTGGAAGGTGTCCTTGAGTGCCTTGAAAGGCTCCTGAAAATAAATATTATTATTATTATTATTATTATTATTATTACTACATGTGCTGATGAACAGGTGAACCCGGTGTGTGTGTGTGCGTGCATACCCGAGTCTTAAAGTAGCTGACAGCTTTCTCTGCCTGTCCCAGCTCTTTCTCTCTCTTCTCTCTGGCTCTCTGCAGTTTCCTCTTCACCGTCTGATGTTCTCTCCATTTCAGCAGGAAAACACTCACACAGGCAACACAGAACAAGGACACTGCTACACCCTTCCACTCAGCATCCATGTCTCAACTCACCTGCCCTCTTACCCTCTATATTAACTACACAGTGTGAACCAATATGATCCACCCTCGAGCTGTTTGTTTTGACTCTGCATGAATCAATGAGTCACATGTAAGGTTGCCAAGTACTGAGAAGTCAGTTCTTTTCAGGTCAAAGCTGAAAACCGACTTGCATAGATGAACTGTTATTGTTTATATACCGAATTATGCAATGTTACAGAAGCCCTACGCAGCAGGGGCTCAAATGTAAAATTTCCGCACTGCTTGCTGACCTGGCTTCTTAGTGTCATAGAAGATACGACCACATCACCCCGATCTTATCCACACTGCATTGGCTCCCAGTGAAATCTCGCACTGATTAAAAAATACTAATACTGACCTATGAAGCACTAAACGGTCTCGCGCCACAGTACCTGAGAGAACTTTTGGTTTTCTTTGAACCACCATGCCTACTTAGATCAAAAAGTGTAGGCAGGGGAATAACTTTCTCTTACAGAGCCCCACAGTTATGGAACAGCCTTCTAATTAGTGTTCGGGACTCAGACACAGTCTCAGTGTTTAAGTCTAGGCTGAAAACGTATTTGTTTACTCAAGCTTACAATGAGTAGACTTTCTTTTACGCAAAGCATACAGCCTTACCTAACAATCTCTCTCTCTCTTTACCTCCCTCTCCCTCACTCCTTCTGTCGACCCACACATGATTTTACGGAGATGCCAGTGATCCTGATCCTTTCTGCTCTCCGGACCTGCAGGATCTATCCTGATGCCCTACCTCTTGATGGAGCTCTGATCAACTGGAGACTACAGTCTGGAGATCGCTGACGATGGTACCGCTTGAAGTACTATAGAAATGGTTTTGGACCTCAATTCCACATGGACGTTCTCGCTGTGGTTGCTGGGACTACGGTTGCTGCGATGTCCTTAGGACTGCATTTACCACATGCAGTTTTACACTCAGGTCTCCTTTAGTGAACAGTGGACTAGTTCAACACACAGACTTCATATAAACACCATAATGAACTTTCCTTTACTCTCACACTATCTGTCGTTACCCAGATGAGGACGGGTTCCCTTCTGAGTCCGGTTCCTCTCAAGGTTTTTTCCTCGTATCATCTCAGGGAGTTTTTCCTCACCACAGTCACCACCGTCTCGCCCAATAGGGATAAATCCACACACTTAAAATCTCTATCCTGTTTTTATATATTTCTGTAAAGCTGCTTTGAGACAATGTCCGTTGTTAAAAGAGCTAAATGAATTGTCTCAAAGTTTTAACTTTCTGTTGGGAAACCATCTGTTCCAAGATGTTGATGACTTCCTCTTTGTCAATAGGAACGTCACTCTCTATCCCAAGTAGCAGCAAGTCTTGAAAAGTGCCTTCGTTATTATTATTCTGTATTACCCTGATATAAAGCACAGATTGCCTCTCACTCTGTAACTTTACTGGACTATATGTGTACAGCAAAAAGGCTTGAGCAAGAAGAGCTCACCATGGAGATCATCGAAGAAAGGGAAGAGAAGAAAGACAGAAAAGACTCGAAGAGGAGCTGAAGGATTTGGATCTTGCGGGACTGGAGGAGAAACTGGATCGTGCTCACGCCAAAGCAAAAACTGAAATGATTGGAGTGAGAACGGCTAACATGCTAGCTCTGAGAGATAGTCAGAGGAGAATTGATAAATGGCATAGAAACATTGATGTCATTGTATGTAAAATGTCTGAGAAATGTAATTAAGATAGAATAAGCGCTTTATGTGATTCTGTGCAGGATAAATGTAAATGAGATGAGCTTGACAGCTTTGCAGAGAAATAGACAGGGAGTGTCTGTGTGTGTGTGTGTGTGTGTGTGTGTCAGTGTGTGTGCGTCAGCCTGATATTTGAGAAGCCACAGCAGCATGGGTGTACCTACAAACGGTCAGGCACTTTTAATACCTAACCGAGATGGTTAGATACTTGCTTGTTATGCTTAAAATGAAAAGCAAGTGTGATAAGTTATCAGATGTACCTAGGAAATGGTACAAAAAGTGCCTGAGCTGAGGTACAAAACGTGCCTGAGCTGAAGTACAAAACATGCCTGAGCTGAGGTACAAAAAGTGCCTGAGCTGAGGTACAAAAAGTGCCTTGGTTATAGTATAAACACTAGGTGTATGACTGTTAGAATTTTGACCCCATCTTTGGGTTCATTTCACACGGGCAGTTTCGCTGTGGTTGCTGGGACTACGGTTGCTGCGATGGCTTTGGAACTGCGATCACCACATGCAGTTTTACACTCAGGTCTCCTTTAGTGAACAGTGGACTAGTTCAACAAACAGACTTCATATAAACACCATGTCATGTCAGAGAGTTTTTCCCTCACCACCGTCACCACCGTCTCGCCCAATAGGGATAAATTCACACACTTAAAATCTCTATCCTGTGTTTATATGTTTCTGTAAAGCTGCTTTGAGACAATGTCCATCTCTCGTGTTAATTTGACTTTAGATGCTTTTTATGTAATATAATTGTTTATTAATTAATTCTGAGAGGGGCACTTTTAAATAAATTTAGAAAAAGGGCCGGGGTTCGAGCCCCCAGAGCGCTTGTTCGCAACCGCCTTTTACAAGACTTGTAAAAGCTTAACAAAATCATGAGCGGTGTATTACCGATTGTATTTCATGTCGTAGAATAGAATAAAACGTGAAAATATCTTGAGCTTGTGCTAACCACAGGCCTTATTTCAGACCTTTAACCAAAGACACATTCCAAAAAAACCCACTGACTTCAGGACAATGGCTGTCGAATACACAGAAAAATTAAGTCGAGATCATGAGAAAAATACTTTCGTGGACACGCCCCCAGCTGAAAAAATACCCCATAGAAACTCACATAGAATGTGTAATGGTTTTAATGGTTATAATGAGAACTGTATTGATTTTAATGGAAACTGTAATGGTCCCTGTGGGTTTCTACCGGTACTGTAAATTGTTGGCTTCTATTGGTGGTATGTTATGTCTAGCAGATGCCATTAAGGACCAATGATGGTAATGGTAATGGTTTTAATGTTTAGATGATGATTTGTAATGGTAGTTGTAGTGGAAACCATTAACATTTCTGTGATGGTTTCTGAGGAAGCATGAGACAGAATCTGTTGCTCTGCTGAACAACAGACACAATAGCTTTGCAAAAGGAATTCAGCTTATGGTAAGCTCGTGAGCTGATTGGGATTCAGAAGAGTCGACTCTTATTGGTGAGCCGAGCCAAATGATTTGATTCGTTGAAACGAGCCAGAGTTCCCATCACTGATCAGCGAAGACCAGTTCAGTCATTTATAGGATACAAGTTATCTGGTAACACTTTACAAAAATAGTACATGAATAATCATGCACTAATACATGAATGAACACCTACTTAAATATGAACTAACGATGGGTTAACATTAACTACGCGATTCTTATGAATCAATGCGTTAATAACGATCACCTTAAGTATATGTTAAGTGCATTTGTTACACATTTTAACCCAACAAGCTGAGCTGTGGTACTGTGGCGTAAGATCATTCAGACCAATCAGGGAATTTGATTAGGAGCCAACGCAATACGGATAAGATCAGGGTGACATGGGTATATCCTCTGGTTCTAGTAAGGACTCCTGCAGCTGCATTCTGGACTAAGAATATTTCTGAGATAAAAGAAGGCGATCCTAGTAATATTATCTACATGAGCTTCAAATGAAAGACTGGAGTCAATAATCACACCAAGGTCTTTTACGGCTACACATGATGAAACTGAAAGGACATCCAGAGTTACTATGTAATCACTTCTAGGTGCATGGGGTCCCAGTAGAAGTACCTCTGTCTTGTCAGAAATAAGTAAAAGGAAGTTAATAAGCATCCACCGTCTAATCTCTTTCACACATTCCTTAACTTTATTAAGCTGGGGTCTGTCATCTGGCTTTGCTGAAACATACATCTGTGTGTCATCAGCATAACAGTGGAAGCTAATACCATGTTTACGAATAATTTTATCCCAAGGTAGCATCTTTTGTTCAAAAAAATCACAAAAATACTCTGCTCTCATGGATATGCAAACAATTGCAAACACAACAAAAAAAAAAATCTTGGTGCATCATGGCACAAACAAAGGAGATTTCTGAGGACCTCGGGAAAAAAAGAGTTGTTGATGCTCATCAGGCTGAAAAAGGTTACAAAACCATCTCTAAAGAGTTTGGACTCTCAATCTACAGTCAGATTGTTTACAAATGGAGGAAATCCAGGACTGTTGTTCCCCTCTCCAGGAGTGGAGACCAACAAAGATCACTCCAAGAGCAAGATGTGTAATAGTCTGCAAGGTCACAATGCGACCCAGGGTAACTTCTAAGGAACTAAACCCTCTTTCTCTCACATTGGCTAATGTTAATGTTCATGAGTCCACCATCAGAACAATGAACAACAATGAACTCTCCAAAAAAAACCCACTGCTGTCCATCTTCAGTTTGCTAAAGATCAGGTAGACAAGCCAGAAGGCCACTGGAAAAATGTTTTGCGGATGGATGAGACCAGAATGGAAATGTTGGTTTATGAGAAGCGTTATGTTTGGAGAAAGAAAACTCTAAAGGAAAACATCAGGACATCCGCCTGTGATCTGAATCTCAAGAGAAAGTTGGTCATGCGGCAAGACAAGGAGCCTAATCACACAAGTCGGTCTACATAAGAATAAAGTTAATGTTTTGGAATGGTCAAGTCAAAGTCCTGACCTTAATCCAATAGAAATGTTGTGGAAGAACCTGAAGCAAGCAGTTCATGTGAGGAAACCCCCCAACATCCCTCACAGATATGTAATATTGGATCATTTTCCTCAATAAACAAATGACCAAGTATAATATATTCGTCTCATTTGTTAAATTGGGTTCTCCTTACCTACTTTTAGGAATTATGTGAAAATCAGATAATGACTTAGGCCATATTTATGCAGGTCATATATGTGTGTGTGTGTGTGTGTGTGTGTGTGTGTGTGTGTGTGTGTGTTTGTGTGTGTGTGTGTGTGTGTGTGTCGGGGGGGATGACTAAGGGAATTTGGCCTATGTGTTACGTCATACAGTGAGGGAAAAAAGTATTTGATCCCCTGCTGATTTTGTACGTTTGCCCACTGACAAAGAAATGATCAGTCTATAATTTTAATGGTAGATTTATTTGAACAGTGAGAGAGAGAATACCAACAAGAAAATCCAGAAAAACGTATGTTAAAATTGTTATGCATATAAATTGATATGCATTTTAATGAGGGAAATAAGTATTTGACCCCCTCTCAATCAGAAAGATTTCTGGCTCCCAGGTGTCTTTTATACAGGTAACGAGCTGAGATTAGGAGCACACTCTTAAAGGGAGTGCTCCTAATCTCAGTTTGTTACCTGTACAAAAGACACCTGTCCACAGAAGCAATCAATCAATCAGATTCCAAACTCTCCACCATGGCCAAGAACAAAGAGCTCTCCAAGGATGTCAGGGACAAGACTGTAGACCTACACAAGTATGGAATGGGCTACAGGACCATTGCCAAGCATCTTGGTGAGAAGCTGACAACAGTTGGTGCGATTATTCGCAAATGGAAGAAACACAAAAAAACTGTCAATCTCCCTCGGCCTGGGGCTCCATGCAAGATCTCACCTCGTGGAGTTGCAATGATCATGAGAACAGTGAGGAATCAGCCCAGAACTACATGGGAGGATCTTGTCAATGATCTCAAGGCAGCTGGGACCATAGTCATTTACATTTACAGTTATTCACTTAGCAGACGCTTTTATCCAAAGCGACTTACAAATGAGAAAGATACAAGCAAAGCGATACATCAAGCAGAGAACAATACAAGAAGTGCTACCATACAAGATCTATTAATTGAATTCCAGAAGAAGCAAAGTGCAGAGTAGAGGTGTAATTGCATTTTTTTTTTTTTTAATTTTATTATTATGAGTTGGTTAGGTGTTCATGGAAGAGGTGGGTCTTTAGCTGTTTTTTGAAGATGGTGAGAGATTCTGCGGTCCGGATTGAGATTGGAAGTGCATTCCACCATTGAGGAACAGTTAGTGTGAAGGTTCTGGAAAGGGAACTTGCACCACGCTGAGTTGGAACTGCTAAACGTTGGTCGCTAATCGATCTCAGATTGCGAGAGGGAACGTAGGCCTTCAGGAGAGAGTTGAGGTAGGAGGGTGCTGTTCCTGAAAAGGTCTTGTAGGTGAGCATCAAGGCCTTGAACTTGATGCGGGCAGCTACAGGAAACCAGTGGAGGGAGATGAAGAGGGGTGTGACATGGGTTCTCTTGGACTGGTTGAAGACGAGGCGTGCTGCAGCATTCTGAATCATCTCAAGGGGTTTGATGGAGCTGGCTGGGAGGCCTGAAAGCAGTGAGTTGCAGTAGTCCAGTTTAGAGATAACAAGAGCCTGAACTAGTATCTGTGTAGCCTGTTTGGTGATGTAGGGTCGGATTTTCTTGATGTTGTAAAGGATGAACCTACAGGACCTTGCAGTTGCTGAGATATGGTCTGTAAAGGTCAAGCAGTCATCAAGAATCACCCCAAGGTTCCTGGCCGTACTGGTTGGCATGAGTGTGAGTGAGCCGAGCTGTACAGTGAGGTTGTGGTTGATTGAGGGACAGGCCGGGATCACGAGAAGCTCAGATTTTGCTAGGTTAAGCTTAAGATGGTTTTCCTTCATCCAGACCGAGATGTCCGAAAGGCAAGCAGAGATGCGTGCAGAGACGGATGGATCGTCAGGCTGGAAGGACAAATGGAGCTGGGTGTCATCAGCATAGCAATGATATGAGAAGCCATGAGACTCAATCACCTGCCCTAGAGATGTAGTGTAGATAGAAAAGAGGAGTGGACCCAGAACTGACCCCTGTGGAACGCCAGTTGTGAGTTGCTGAGTTTCAGAAATACCTCACCTCAATGATACCTTGAAGGATCCGTCAGAGAGATGGGATTCCACCCAGCGCAGAACCATTCCAGTGATGCCCAGCCTGGAGAGAGTTGACAGAAGGATCTGATGGTTCACAGTGTCGAAAGCAGCAGAGAGGTCAAGTAGGATGAGGACAGATGATCTAGAGGTTGCTCTTGCTAGTCGTAAGGCTTCAGTGACGGAAAGCAGAGCAGTCTCCGTGGAGTGGTTGCTCTTGAAGCCAGACTCCTTGGTGTCCAGGAGGTTGTTCTGTGTGGGAAAATTTGAGAGTTGATTAAAAATGGCTCTTTCAAGAGTTTTCAAAAGAAAAGGGAGTAGGGAAACAGGTCTGTAGTTGTCAACTATAGCAGGGTTGAGTGATGGTTTTTTAAGCAGTGGGGTAACCCGGGCTTGCTTAAACGAGGTAGGGTATGTGCCAGTAGAGAGCGATGTGTTAAAGATGCGTGTGAGTGCAGGTAATAGTGTGGGAGAGATGGACTGAAGAAGGTGAGAAGGGATAGGGTCAAGAGGACAGGTTGTGGGATGGCTAGAGAGGAGGAGTTTAGAGACATCAGTCTCTGAGAGGGGAAAGAAGGAAGTCAGTTGGGAGTTACATGGAGGAGTCAGTCTATGCATGTCTGGGGCTGAGAACAGGTTCCTGATTGATGTAACCTTGTTGGTAAAGAAAGTGGCAAAGTCATCTGCAGTGAGAGAAGTAGGGGAAGGGGGAGGAGGGGGACAGAGTAGAGAGGAAAAGGTTTTGAAAAGAATGCGGGTGTTGGGAGAACTAAGAATCTTCTCTTGGTAGAATGTGGCTTTAGCAATGGAGATGCTATTGGAAAAAGAAGAGAGAAGTGTCTGGTAATTGGTTAGGTCAATTGGGTTGTTTGATTTGCACCATTTCCTTTCAGATGCTCTTAGTTTGGCCTGGTTGTTACGCAGAGCTTCTGAGAGCCAAGGACTAGAGGGTGATGTACAAGCAGGTCTGGAGGTTAGGGGACATATGCTGTCAAGAGAAGATGTTAGAGTGGAACATAGCATGTCGGTTGCGGTGTTTAAGTCAAGTGAAGAAAGGTGGCTTTCGGAGGGAAGTAAGGTTGTGACAACGGAGGAGAAATGTGAGGGGGAAAGGGAGCGAAGATTGCGACGAAAAGAGATAGAGGGAGGAGACATTTATGGTGGTGAGGGGAGAGAAATAGAGAACTGGATAAAGAAATGGTCAGAGGTGTGGAGAGGAGTAATGAGAAGATTATGTGTGGTGCAATTACGTGTGAGGATGAGGTCAAGCTGTTTACCGGCTTTGTGGGTTGCTGGTGTGGTGAACTGATTGAGGTCGAATGTGGGAAGGAGAGCAAGAAAGTCAGCTGCATGTGGCTTGTCTACATGAATGTTGAAATCACCAAGGACCAGAAGAGGAGTTCCATCATCTGGGATGGTGGACAGTAGCGTGTCAAATTCATCTATGAACTTCCCCAGTTGACCTGGAGGACGGTAAACAACAAGAAATTGCATTTTGGCAGGGTCAGTGACTGTAACAGCATGAAATTCAAAGGACGTGTATGAGCAAGAGGGAGAAAGACAGGTAAATTTCCATGTTTTGGAGAGAAGCAAACCTGTACCACCCCCTCGTCTGTTGGGGCGTGAGGTATGGGAGAAGTTGAATTTGGAGGCCAGGGCAGCGGGTGTGGCAGTGTTCTCAGCATGGATCCAGGTCTCAGTCAGAGCCAGCACGCTGAGATTGGAGTGGATTGCAAATGCAGAAATGAAATCTGCCTTGTTGACAGCAGATTGGCAGTTCCAATGTCTGACTGAGAATGAGATGGAACCTGCAGAGGCCGCATTCAGAGAGCGTAGGTTGTCCAAGTTGCGTACGTTTCTGGGAGAATGCCACGGTCTGCGCCTGTGGCAAATAACAGGGATGAACGGATGACACATGTTAGTGTGTGGAAACAGGTAAAAGTAAGAGGAATAAAGGGAGAAAAAGTATACTTAGCAGCATGTGTGGTGTCTTGTCGGTGTCCTTGCTCGGTGGACTCGCACAGGTAGATTCGCAGGTCTTTACACGAGCTCGGTCTTCACACGACAAGGGCTGACGCTTCCGCCTCAGCGTTTCTTAATTAATAAATACTGATGTGTTTCTGAGCATGCCTCTTTAATTAGCAAAACAAAAAGAGTAGTCGCGTGAATGAGCGACTCCCGACCGAAACCGAAACTGAATACCGGAATTTGCTTTAATCTAGCAACAAGTGTATAGCTCGTAGCAACAAGGGAGCACAGTTACAGCTTCTATCTGACAATCGGTGCTAAAACTAGTTTCAACTAAAAAATCCAGAAAGAAACACTTACCAGTTACTGTTCGCCTGGGTCAATAATCGCTTCATATAGTCACCAAGAAAACAATTGGTAACACACTACGCCGTGAAGGACTGAAATCCTGCAGCGCCCGCAAGGTCCGCTGCTCAAGAAAGCACATATACATGCCCGTCTGAAGTTTGCCAGTGAACATCTGAATGATTCAGAGGACAACTGGGTGAAAGTGTTGTGGTCAGATGAGACCAAAATGGAGCTCTGTGGCATCAACTCAAGTCGCCGTGTTTGGAGGAGGAGGAATGCTGCCTATGACCCCAAGAACACCATCCCCACCGTCAAACATGGAGGTGGAAACATTATGCTTTGGGGGTGTTTTTCTGCTAAGGGGACAGGACAACTTCACCGCATCAAAGGGACGATGGACGGGGTCATGTACCGTCAAATCTTGGGTGAGAACCTCCTTCCCTCAGCCAGGGCATTGAAAATGGGTCGTGGATGGGTATTCTGTCTCTCACTGTTCAAATAAATCTACCATTAAAATTATAGAATGATCATTTCTTTGTCAGTGAGCAAACGTACAAAATCAGTAGGGGATCAAATACTTTTTTCCCTCACTGTATTTATACCCCTGTGAAACAGGACATCATGCTTGAACGGTTTCCTGTTCCTAGTCACCCAGGTGTACTAAAAAATGTAAAATATCAATAGGAACATACTCTCATATGAATTCATAGGGGTGCCAATAATTGTTGCGCACCTACAGTGCCCTCCACTAATATTGGCACCCTTGGTAAATATGAGCAAAGGAGGCTGTGAAAAATTGTCTTCATTGTTGATCCGTTTCATCTATTGTTAAATTTTTTTTTATGGTGTTGTGTTTGCAATTGTTTTTTAAATATAGGTGTGCAACAACTATTGGCACCCCTATGAATGAGTTCTTCAACACCAACCCTAACTACGTCTTCCTGGAGCCCACTTTGTGCACAGGGGCATTGTCACGCTGGAACGGGTTTAAAAGTGTGTCGTTTTAATCTCTAGTAAAATGTCTACATTATAAACAAGGATATATAATGAGAGATTATTGTGCGAGACTGAAAATAAACAGACCCAGTTCCCTTACAACCTTTTGAATTGAAATTATTTATTAAACCTCACTTGAACATCAAAGGATTGGTTTCAAATCATATAACTGGGATACATATATAAATGTAAACTTTTCGTTGGTAAATAAACATTATATCCGTACCATATATTTCCATTATTTGTTAGCCGTTTATAATAGAAGAGGTTTCTGTTCAAGGATAATGCAATATATATATATATGGAATGGGTGTGCATTTAGTGCTGTGTGTTGGAGCATTTGTTCTCGGCACAGAGCTTTTCCACTTCTCTCATTAGGCGTAAACACATCTCCTCCTGCCAGGGCAGAGCCACACACTGCACTGCTATCGGCAGACCCACACCGCCTCGTACAGCCTGGAACACACAAACACACACACACACGTAGTTATACATTTACAGCAAGCAGTAGACCCCCTTAACCGATCTTATCCACACTGCATTGGCTCCTAATCAAATTTCACATGGATTATAAATATACTACTATTGACCTATAAATGCCTCTAAACGTTTCATGTGTTTTGTTATGCTGCTAATTTCTCAGGTTTTAGTGCGTGTATATATATATATATATATATATATATGAATGACTGGGTATTTGTGTTTATTTATTTATGACTGGGTCAGCTGTTATTACTTGTGAGTGGTTTTAACCGGACATTTGGTACTTGATTTTGTTCCAGGTCATGTACATGTGTTGGAATAACAATAAAAATCCTCGAATCCTTGAATAAAGCACTGAATGTTCTCGTGCCACTGTACCTGAGAGAACTGTTGGTCTTTTATGCTCGGCCACGCGTACCTCGATCAAAAGGTGCGGGCTATTTGTTAGCACCTTGAATAGTGAAAGCTATAGCAGTGTTAAAATTGGAGACCGGCAACTTCCAGTGTTTAAGTCTATCCTGAAAACATATTGCTTTAGTCACGCCTTTGTGAATCGTTTTCTCATAGGTAAAGGAGCAGATCTATAGGGATCACAGGCATAGAGTGTTTTGGTGAACTGAGGACCCCTCCCACCCCACCCCACTCTCACACGTCCAGTCATGTTTGTTGGAGGTGGAGTGGCTACACACGTAACAATTAGCATGGTGGGGTTTTTTTTTTCTTGACACAGACTTGTACTCGTTTTTAAATGCTGTTTGAAACCATAGAAATGCTGCCACCTTGTGGGCAAGATTCAGCATTTAACTGCCTGTAAATTGAAAGGTGGACTTCAGCATTAAAACTACAGCATGCAAAATGTAACAAAAAAATAAAAGATCATTAAAAGAAAATAAAAATAAAATACAGCACCGTTATATGGGATCTTATGAGAATATGGCTGGACAATTCTCAGTGAATTGAGTTACAGGCCAACGAGTTCCAAGGCCCAAGTTGTAACCTCTACCAGGTAAAATAAACCGTGTGTCATGTTCACCTCGACAAAGGTCTTGTCCCAGCCGTCTCCAAAGTATCCTCTGTAGTGTTTCAGCTGATCTTCGTCCTCGGCCGTGACCTCAGTGACAGGAACGACTCCAGCAGGGAAGTTGAGCACGTTGTACAACGCAGTGTAACTCAGAGCAGCTGCACCACCAGCACACACACACATACAAAATCAGGAATAGTGTCGCAGCGGATCAAATCCATTCGATCATTAAATATCTGGCCTGATGATTATACAACAAAAAACTATTTACTGTTCTCTAAAAGGGCAAATTACAGTTCAGTGTTTAGGTTTGCACATAGTGGCCTAATATTCTAATCAGTACAACTTGCTGATGGTCTAACGCCGCCTGACACTCCTAGTCCGATTAGCCCCGCCCAATCTCGCCTGAAATTCTGTCGAGGTGAATGTAGACAGTGGAAGGATATTACACTGAGACCCAACGTTAACTGAATTCGCATTTTCAGCATTTATGTAAGGTATTAAAACATGACCGGGTGTGCTGTTATAGGAAAATAATCAACAACAATATCATCTGTACGATGAAGCAGAGTTACAGGTTCTACCCTGAGCGCCAAACAAGGAAGAAATCTATACGTTACAGCTTTGTTTTCCGGTGTAGTTGAAGTTGTAGGCTGGGCCCAGCATGGGGCAGAGCAGAACGTCCAGCTCCAGCTTCCTCCACTCAGCTATCGTCTCATGGATATATACCTACAAACATGAACAACATGCCTATAATGTTTCCTGCATCATTAATAAAAACCCTCTGGGTCATGCAGTTATAGGAAAATAATCAATCAATCAATCAATTGATTGGGAAACTTGCGCTTCTTGCTTTCTGCCATTCTGACTTTTCTGAGCAATTTGTGTAAAGACGAGGTATTTGATGTTTTATCTAATCAACTGCATAGTTTTTTTTTGTTTTTTTAAAGGTAATCGTTTATTTTGAAATTGATGCATGCAACACGTTCCAAAAACATTGGGACAGGGGTGATTTAGGACTAATAGCGATGTGACGAGTTGAAACAGGTGAGGTAATCGTCTAACCATAGTATATAAGGAGCCTCGAAAAAGCGCCTAGTCCTTCAGAGCACGGACGGGTCGAGGCTCGGCGATCGGCCAATTGATGCGCCAGTGAATAATCCAACACTTTAATCCAACATTCCCCAAAGACATATTGGTAGGATTTGGGGTATTTCACCTTCTACAGCACACAATATAATCGGGAATACTTTGGTAAACCTTTGTCAGTCGACACCATTCGCCGCTGTATCTACAGATGCAAGTTAAGGCTTTACTCTGCAAAGCAGAAGCCGCACATCAGCACTGCCCAGAAGCTCCACCCACTTCTCTGGGCTCGGTCTCATCTGAGATGGACAGTAGCACAGTGGAATCATATCTTGTGGTCCGCCGAGTCGACATTTCAAATAGTTTTTGGACAAAACAGCCGTCGTGTTCTCCGGGCCAAAGAGGAAATCCGAGCTGTTATCAGCATCAGGTCCATAATCCAGCGTCTGTCATGGTATGTGGGTGTGTCAGTGTCCGTGGCAGGGGTAACTTGCACATCTGTGAGGGCAGCATTCATGCAGAAAGATATGTACACATTTTGGAACAACATACGCTGCCATCCAGAGCAGGACAACAACAAACCACATTCTGCCCGGATTACAAGCGTATGGTTGTGTAAACAGAGAGTGCGGGTGCGAGCGTGGTCCGCTGCAGTCCTGACCTGTCTTCCATTGAGCACATGTGGTGCATTATAAAGCGCAAAATAAGGCAACAAAGGCGCTGTACAGCTGCGCAGCTGAAGAAATGCATAACGGATGAATGGGGGAAAATTCCGCTCGCTAAACTTAACCAACTGGTGTCTTCACTCAGCGTCCAAACGCTTAATAAGTGTTATGAAAAGAAAAAGTTTTGTTACACAGCAGTAAACAGTCGACTGTCCCAACTTTTTTGGAGTGTGTTCCAGTCATCAGATTTGAAATGAGTGTATATTTTCAAAAATAAATTTAATTCACAAAGTAAAACATCAAATAACGTGTTAATAATGTAAGGCTGGTGCCAAGATATCTGAACCTGGACAGAACTGCTCTCTGAGGACAAAGGACTCTTATGAGAATTAACACTAAAACTCCCTCCCACAGAATTAGCATCTTCATCTGAGACAACCCAGCACACTGAGCGCAGACTGAAAGATCAAACCTCACCACATTGCTCCCCCCCCCCCCCCTACCCCCCCCTCTTCTTCCATTCTCTCTCTCTGTGCTGAGATCACCTAAAACTCACCCAAAGGTCTATATGCATTACATAATCTATTTAATGGAACTAAGAAGTTGACTATACATGTTTACTATCATTCAAAAGGTCTTGCGAAAGGTCAAATACGGTCTCGCTCCCTCAGCAACAGCTCAAATCACCATCAAGATCTAGAGAATCTGGAGATCCAGGTCGCTCACACTAATTACCTCCAGTATTGAAATAAGACACACCCTTCCACAGACATCAACGCAATCCCACATTCCAGTTCTAATCCCAAACACCACCATTTGGTGGAGCTACAGAGTATCTGTGTATTTAGCTGAGAGCTCTCTAAGATTCAGAGGATCTTCTGTAGTATTATTATGTTTGAATGTGATTGGTAATGTTGAGTAACGCTGAATGGAATTCTTTCTTCTTAGTATTGGATTTGGACATGTCCATAGCTGGTTAATAAATTGTTACATTTGAATATTTATTCTGATCTACCCTGAAATTATTGTCTCTAGTAGATTACGTTAAATCCGTGTTACCACAAATCTGCGACCAGGTTAGTACAGACTAAAATCCAGGTTTAGGTATAGCACTGGGGCAAGCTGAGTGAGTTTTTAGAGTCCAGGCTAACGACTTGGCTTTAGTTAAGTGGAAGTTCCGTAGTGTTGATCGACCGATCTAAATAGGGTGAGCTTTATATATGAGTATATATAAGTATATGTTTCACAACAATTAGGTTCACACCCGTACCTGGACCTCATTGTGCTGCTTCCACAGTTCTTCTACACCACTGCAAAGTAAAAGAAGATGAACCGCTTATGCAAATCATCCATTTTCCCAAAAGGTCTTTAAAGCAGAAAACAGAAGTAACTACCAGACTAAGCACACATCGTTCCAATCAGATCACTTACAGTCCAATTACTCCAAAGGGATAAACAACAAACAAAAGAAAACGCTGTAGATAAGAGCGTTCGTCATGTTTACTATTCAGGCATAATTGAAGGATTTAGGAAACACAGCTTTTCAGCGTTTGCCACACACACACACACACACACACACACACACACACACCTATACGACTCAGCGGTCCTAAGCATGACACCGCACTTTCATTTCTGATCTCGAGACCCATCCTATATTGCTATATTTTTCAGTTAAAAAACTAATAAGCTTTAAAATGATGAACTGAAGAACTTAAAGAGAAAAAAAAATAAAAATACACCTTGCGAATACAATAAAGTATCGATTGAATAAAATTCACCGTACAAAATCTCTTTAAATGTACACTTTAAATGAAATGAGATAGAATTAGTTCTTCATCCAGTCCATTATTTCTTTGCTGGTGTCGCTCCAGTACCGATACCGGGTGTCATTTTATAAGAGATGTACTTTCAGTCTTACCCGACACCACAGATAGCGTGTATAGACGCAGCCATGCGTGGAGACTAAGACGAAAGAGACACAAAAATATATATATTAATAATCAAGCTTTCAAGACAACCGCAAATTAGTTAATGCTAAAATTTAAAAATGCTGCAGCTCATGTCCTTACTAGGGAACTCTCATGTTCTCCAGTTTACAATAAAAACGAACCGACACTAACTTTTGAAAATGAAAAACTTTTTTTTTTCCCTCTAGAGATTAGCTAGACAAATTAGCTGCTAATAAAGCAACAATAACACATTCAAATGAGAATATAGTCATATAAAATCAACATAAAAATCAATCTCTCAACACCTTCGCTATATATTACTGCCTATCTGTGCTGTACATGAAATAAACAAGTCGAATAATCTCACGATGGGTCTGAGGAGCAGCGACACCAGCCTCTTCCCAAACAGAGGATACGCACAGTACAAGACCTGATGCTTCAGAGATGGATCGACCGGGCCTTTCTTACTGAAAAAGGACACACACGCACACAGGGTCAGGAGGGTTTATTTAGAAATGTTGAAAAATAACATTCAAAAATATATATGTCATCAGTAACGTAATCCAAGTATCGCAATATGAAAGTAATGTAATCTGATTATTTTGGATTACTTCAAGGCCACATGTGTAAATAAAGTCAAGAGTAACATTGCATCCCAAAAGCTAGGGCGAACATGTTCTGTTATGTTCTGAACATATCAGATGCCACGAGTGTACCTTCTGAAATCATTCACTCGTTTGAATGACCGTGTAATACGAAGCAATGCGATAATATGAAGTTAAACACGACCTTATATGGCCATGGGCGTTGTTGCGACTCAGGACAGCTGTCGTTTGCTGTTATTCTGAAGCGACTGTTCGACGCCGTACACGACAACGCTTCGCAGTACGGTAACGGTTGAGAGACAGGAATTTGGCCAATAGTTGCTGCAAGGATTTTACAAATTGACCAATCGGTGTGCAGGAAGGCGGGAATTACAGAGAGGGGGTAAAGCAATGCAAATATGCGCACACATGACGCCGTGTATTAGACCATAAACACATCATAACGAAACTAAAGCCGAGTCCCGGGAAAAGGAGGACGTGTGGTCACCCTAACAGGTTGCTCACGTGAGCCACAATTACCAGGTTTTTGTTTTTTTTGGTATCCTGATTACTGTACTCCGTTCCTCCCCGAGCCTGAGCGCACATTACAGGATCGTGTAACAGTGGCTAGAACACGAATAACAGAATGGCAGAGAGAAGATCTGACTCACAAGTGCTGCAGGAGTGTGGCGCCGCCGTCTGCCACGTTTCCCCTCAGAACAAACTCGTGGAAGGCGGTGAATGTCCTGAGAGGGTTAAACGGAATCAGCTACAGCGGAGAGAGCGAGAGGAGGATACACAGGAGTTTACACACACATGTACTGTACACACAAATACACACACACACAGACTACATAAATACAGATACTTACATATTTACAATGTACATCTTGGTCTAAAAAGACATTCAAATGATAGTTTTCAGTAGTTTCCTAGTTTCCTGTTTCCATAGTTTCCTCTCTCACTAGTTTCCTGTTTCCATAGTTTCTAGTTTCCTGTTTCCATAGTTTCCTGTCTAACTAGTTTCTAGTTTCATGTCTTCATCATTCCCATCTCTGTAGTTTTCCGTCACTAGTCTCCCAGTCTCCCTAGTCTTAGTGTCTAGTGTTGTTTCCGGTTTTCTTCACGTTTGCCTTGCATGATAGTATCATCTGTAATCAGTCCTGCTATGGATTCTAAAATCACTTGTTTATAAATACCCCAAGTGTCTACATCCCCCCAGCTTCGGGCTCCAATATGATACACGTGAGGCTCGAGCACTGATACCGTGTGTCCTGCTTTTTCCAGGAGCTTTTTGGTCTCTAGTAGAGCTCTGCTCATGCTTGGAGACGGCTGAAAGTACCCGTCGCTCTCGTAGTAACCGATCCTCAGGGGCTCCGAGCTCTCGTACACCTGGTAAAAGAAAAAAATAATGTGATTAAGTATCAAGAAACATGACATTCAATACTGCTGCACTGGAGCGGACTGCGTTCGGTACCTGCTGGTTGAACGGTATGGGAGGAACCGTAGGGTCCAGAGTGAACATGTCTGGGCAGAGTAAAGCTCTCATACACAGAGCCAGACTCTCAACATCACGGGCCATGGGACCAACGGCCGTCAGGGCTGGAAACAAACATTTATTCCAAAGACATTATCATTAATTGGTCACGTTTGCTAGCTACTACTATCCAAATCAATAGGAACTGAGTATCTGGAGCTGTCTTACCTGTCTTCCCACCTTTTACACTCGAAGACAGTCCATGCAAGCTGCATGAAGAGAAAGTCATCGTTATAGTGTTATGAATTACAGTCCTATGAATCATGTTCTCATGAGGCATTTTCAACTGGCCTGTGTAGATGCTAACAAGCTACTGAACTGGCAAAGCAAATATCCATAGTGGCTAGTGAGCTTTAACATTAATAGCTGTGAGTTCTGAGCCCCGAGTTACATTAACATTCATTCATTACATTCAGACGCTTTTATCCAAATGAGGAAATGTGAGCAAAAGTTCAAATGAGTTCAAATGTTCTCACAGCTAGGCCCTTTATATATTTGTTCAATCAAAAAAGGACGATGGTTACCTTCTGAATTAAACGAGGAGAACGTGTCCACCGTAATAATATTATCATATATTGTGATATTCTGTATATTCTGTATAATTGATCTCACGCATGAAATATAAAAACACCTTATCCGGTTGTTTGTGGGTTTTAAGGCGCAGATGCCACAGAAGGCTGCCGGGATGCGGACGCTTCCTCCAAGGTCGCTTCCCAGACCCAGAATAGATCCTCCTCCAGCGATCAGAGCGCCCTCGCCTCCTGAAGAGCCGCCGCACGTCTTCTCGACGTTGCAGGGGTTCACCGTCCTCCCGTATATGGGGTTACTACATTCATAGCTACCATTTTTTTAAACAGCACACAAACACACACACACACAATACTAGTTCAATAAAGCATCAGAATCGGTTCTGTATAGCACAGTGATGGTGGTGAACTCATAATGAATTCATAATGCATAATTATGCATAATTATGCAAAAATAATGCAAAATGTGTTTCGAGTGTTTTGTGTTTTTGAGTGTGTTTTGTCGAGCGTTTCTTACTTGAGGAGACCCTGTGGGATGTTGGTTTTGATGAAGGGGATCGCACCCTGCTTCTTCAGTACCGAGACCACCACACTGTCCTTAACGGCAGGATCATCCAACTTAGTCAACACGCCACAGGTAGAGTCGTAGCCCTACACACACACACACACACACACACACACAGAACCATTCACACATATACATCGATCAGCCATAACATTAAAACCACTGACAGGTGACGTGAATAAAATTTTGATTGTCGAGGGGTGGGATATATTTATTAGGCAGCAAGTGAACAGTCTGTTCTCGAAGCAGACATACACTCACCATCCACTTCATTAGTATCATATCACAGCAAACCACTGATTACATTTCCCATCCTGCACTGCGGCCTACAAACATGGCCGCCATGGACGGCAATTCCCAGAAACACGCATTCATTCTAATCACGCACACCTGCGTCCACACAATCACACCACAGTTTAAAAGGACTTTCGAGGCGTTCACTCTTTGCGAAGTATTGAGTGTTATCACCGTACCAAGCGTTTGTACCCTGGTGCTCGTTTTGATTCATGTTCTTTGATCTTGTTTCTTGTTTCTCGTTCTCGATTCTTGCCTCGCCTCGTTTATTTCACTAGTAATAAAATACTCTGCGCTCGCATCCGTCTCCAAACCGTCCGTGGCAACCGCACTACCAAATAGCGAGCTAAAAATATCTTTAGCCTACACAAGCTTCCCTTTCTTGAAAGGAATGGTGATAATAGGCTTAACAAAAACACTCTCAGCACCTTTAACGGCATACACATCCCTGAAAAAAATCAACTCTCGTTGATGGTCAAGTAAGAACTCGGTGATATCCTGGTTTAGAGGCTCTATTCAGACAGATCAGGGTTTATAAACCATTTGAGGTCCTCATGAACCACACCTTTTTTTTTTGTCTTTATTGTTTTGTGTATTTCTCTCTGTGCTCCTTAGAGGTTGGTGTTTTCGATTTATTTTGTTGAATGATATCTGGTTCATTCGTAGCTTTGAACTGCATTTGAAGACCCGTGTCTGTGTTTTTTTTTTTTACAGTATCCTCACTATAATATCGACACGATGAAGAACTTTAAAGCATTAGCTATTGTTTTCCCCACTACAAACAAGAAATATTCCTGATTTAAAGTCCTACTGGTTAACCTTATAGTCACTAGTTCTTCTCCAATACATGGGATTGGATCACAAACCCACAACTATGCTAGTTCCGTAGCGTTCCTTCGGTCGGTCAATACCTCATAATCCAGATTGTCCTTGATGCTGATGGGAATGCCGTACAGTAGGCCGTCTTTGTGCGACTCGATGTCCTCCAGTTGTTTCAGACTCTCCGTGAGGACAGCGGTGCTACAGTTCAGTTTCCTGTTTACCTCCAGAGCCTTTAGAGGACAGGACAAGTTGAGTATAGAGTTCTTACTACACGATTTGTTACCTGACCAAATGTTTAGTGATCAGTTTTCACACAGCTGCCAAACTTCTGCACAATTAAAGCACTAGTTTAATAAGCATTGGGCATGTGTTAAACTGAATGCAGCACTTATGTTAGAAAGGTTCATACATCTCAAATACGGTTCTCATATCTAAAGACAAAGTCCTTTCTTTACTGAGTTAATGGCAGAGATGGCAGAGAAATTGGATATGTAAGTGTATACAGGTGAGATCTGGGGGCACGTGTGGGTGTGCGAACACTGTGTGAAATTGTGAATGAGTGAGATTTGAGAGTGCACTGAACTTTTTCCATGTAGGCGTGGAGAACAGCGTCGGGCTGCAGAGATCCATCTCTGATCCGTTTACTCAGCTCAGCTAGAGGGAGAGTCACGATGGAGCTCAAATCAACACCAGCATTCTGCAGACACACAAGACTGATCAAACCAGATGTTACGCAATCAGAGAGACAGACAGACAAATAGGCTGAAATAGACAGACATGTAGTTTGATGGTCACACAGACAGGAAGGTAGGGAGAGAGACAGACAGACAGACGTGTAGCTCGACAAACAGACAGACAGACATGTAGCGTGATACATACTGTGCAGTGTGAGAAAGACAGCAGCGAATTCACACGTACACACACATATACACACACAAAATGGGAAAATGGTCTAACAGAACACTATATATAACTGTATAGATAGATCGCATCACGACATTCATAAAAAGGTAAAACTGTCATAAATACTACCTCAACCCCACTGAACACCTTTGGGATGAACTGGAATGCCAACTGCACCCCAGACCTCCTCATCATCCCAACATCACTACCTGACCTCACTAACGCTCTTGTAGCTGAATGAACACAAACCCCCACAGCCACGCCCCAAAAACTAGTGGAAAGCCTTCCCGGAAGAGTTTATTAGGAGATTCCCAAAAAGAAGCTTTTTATAGCAGCAAAGGGGCGAATAAATCTGGAATGCAATATTCAACAAACTCATATTAGTGTGATGGTCAGGTGTCCACAAACTTCTGATTAAAATAATTAAAATAATTAAAATAATACATTCGTGCCACTACTGATGTGTGGCTGTACAGATCATACGGTCGTTTTATTTCTTTGTCTCCAGCTTGGAATTAATTCACCGCAACGCCGGAGTGCGTAATGTTCATAGGTGCCCTAGGCGAAATCCGACATGACGCCCGATCTGCATTTACTGCGGAACTATATACAATAAAATACATAAAGAATAAATGAATATATAATAAATACGATTTTTTATTAGTAGTTATTATCTTTACTATTTTTGCGTACTTATAAAAAATGGTAACATAATAAAGGCCATTTCCATTTTGCGTGTTCTTGACCTAATAGTCTGCACTTCACCTAATATGCCAGCAGGTGGCACTTCAACTTCATTTAATTCAATACAAGAGCCATCCATCCATCCATGAATCTTCTATACCGCTTATCCTTCAGGGTCACAGGGAACCTGGAGTCTATCCCAGGGAGCATCGGGAACAAGGCGGGGTACACCCTGGACAGGGTGCCAGTCCATCGCAGGGCACAATCACATACACACTCACAAACTACGGACACTTTGGACATGCCAATCAGCCTACCATGCATGTCTTTGGACTGGGGGAGGAAACCGGAGTACCCGGAGGAAATCCCCGCAGCACGGGGAGAACATGCAAACTCCGCACACACAGTCCCCGGTGGGACTCGAACCCCGGAGGCATGAGGCGAACGTGCTAACCACTAAGCTAACGTGCGCCCCTGAATGTAAGTCTTTCCATTCAAATGAAGTTAGAAACATGTAGTATGTAACTTTATGTTACAATGTTGTATGTTACATGTGTCATGTTATATGTTATATGTTACAATGTTGTATGTAACTTTAGAGATGGTCCCTTAATTGTTTGCGAATATCGAACATCCAAATACAAGCCAATGTTATGCTAATTCGCTATATAGGGACTAGTGAATGAGTGAACGAGTGAGCGGTTCGTTTTCGTGTCCATTATAAGATTGGACTCTCTCTCTCTCTCCCCTTTTTTCGCTCTCACAGATCTCTCTGCCTCAATTGGACGTGCTGACGTTGTGCACGGGCATTGGACAGGTGGGGACAATTATGTTCCTATCATGTTGTCCCATTCCCCTGTCTTGCCGTATATGGTGTGACTGAGTTTATTATTTGTATATATTGCTACCTATTGTAAATTTTTCTTTTCTTGGTAGCACGAAAGCTGTAGGGGTTGGGTGCCATTTATTTTGAGTCAGTCTTTTGTTCTCCGTTTTGATTCAGCTAGGGAGTTAAGTTAGTATTTTATTTTGAAGTACCTTTGTCCGTTGTTAGTTTATTTAAATTGATACTTGGCAAGATAGCGCCTGTTTTGTTTATTATTTTGGCCTTGCCCAGCCCTGAAGAGATTTGCTTTATGAGTGATTCTGTTTGTTTTGGGATTATTTCATTCTTGCGATCATTAAATTGTCAGGGAAATCAAAGAGTTGAACGAAACGTGTGTCAACCTCATTATTATGATTGAGTTATGTTAATAGTTTTTATGTTACCTAGACCGGGGTCGTAACACGCTTACTTACAAAGCTGCTCATCATGTGGCTCCTCTTTATTTCTATCAGAACTTCTTCAACTTTACATTCCCCCACCTTCTTGAAGATCATCTTCTGAGCACTTATTTGTCTGCTCATAAGTCAAAACACTGGTATAAAGTTAGCTTGAAGTTGGATGTTTGATATTTACAGATATTCGCAAATTAAGGGACCGTCTCTAAAGTTACATACGACATTGGTATACACGTTTCTAACTTCAATAGCATTTAAAGGGAATGACGTACAGTCACAAAACCAACTGTATAGTATTCATGCAGGTGTCAGCTATAACAGACACCTTTTAGATTTTTTTAGACACCTACATGAACACTTTACAGCTGGTTGTGTGACTGTAAGTCGTTCCCTTCAAATGCTATTAAGCTTTAAATTATGGTATATTTTGTGTATGGGCCCATTCGGTAGTGAAATACATATCAAATTTACATATGATTTAATAGTTTATTTTGTTCAATCTCAAAAATCTAAAAGGTGTGCGTTATAGCTGACACCTTCATGAATTTTTTAAAGTTGGTTTTATACATTCCCTTCAAATGCTATTGAAGTTAGAAACATGTATACCAATGTCGTATGTAACTTTAGAGATGGTCCCTTAATTATTTAATAATCATATGTTTTTATGCTGGAAGGTGTCCTTGAGTGCCTTGAAAGGTTCCTGAAAATAAATATTATTATTATTATTACTACATGTGCTGATGAACATGTGAACCCGGTGTGTGTGTGTGCGTGCATACCTGAGTCTTAAAGTAGCTGACAGCTTTCTCTGCCTGTCCCAGCTCTTTCTCTCTCTTCTCTCTGGCTCTCTGCAGTTTCCTCTTCACCGTCTGATGTTCTCTCCATTTCAGCAGGAAAACACTCACACAGGCAACACAGAACAAGGACACTGCTACACCCTTCCACTCAGCATCCATGTCTCAACTCACCTGCCCTCTTACCCTCTATATTAACTACACAGTGTGAACCAATATGATCCACCCTCGAGCTGTTTGTTTTGACTCTGCATGAATCAATGAGTCACATGTAAGGTTGCCAAGTACTGAGAAGTCAGTTCTTTTCAGGTCAAAGCTGAAAACTGACTTGCATAGATGAACTGTTATTGTTTATATACCGAATTATGCAATGTTACAGAAGCCCTACGCAGCAGGGGCTCAAATGTAAAATTTCCGCACTGCTTGCTGACCTGGCTTCTTAGTGTCATAGAAGATACGACCACATCACCCCGATCTTATCCACACTGCATTGGCTCCCAGTGAAATCTCGCACTGATTAAAAAATACTAATACTGACCTATGAAGCACTAAACGGTCTCGCGCCACAGTACCTGAGAGAACTTTTGGTTTTCTTTGAACCACCATGCCTACTTAGATCAAAAAGTGTAGGCAGGGGAATAACTTTCTCTTACAGAGCCCCACAGTTATGGAACAGCCTTCTAATTAGTGTTCGGGACTCAGACACAGTCTCAGTGTTTAAGTCTAGGCTGAAAACGTATTTGTTTACTCAAGCTTACAATGAGTAGACTTTCTTTTACGCAAAGCATACAGCCTTACCTAACAATCTCTCTCTCTCTTTACCTCCCTCTCCCTCACTCCTTCTGTCGACCCACACATGATTTTACGGAGATGCCAGTGATCCTGATCCTTTCTGCTCTCCGGACCTGCAGGATCCATCCTGATGCCCTACCTCTTGATGGAGCTCTGATCAACTGGAGACTACAGTCTGGAGATCGCTGACGATGGTACCGCTTGAAGTACTATAGAAATGGTTTTGGACCTCAATTCCACATGGACGTTCTCGCTGTGGTTGCTGGGACTACGGTTGCTGCGATGTCCTTAGGACTGCATTTACCACATGCAGTTTTACACTCAGGTCTCCTTTAGTGAACAGTGGACTAGTTCAACAAACAGACTTCATATAAACACCATAATGAACTTTCCTTTACTCTCACACTATCCGTCGTTACCCAGATGAGGACGGGTTCCCTTCTGAGTCCGGTTCCTCTCAAGGTTTCTTCCTCGTATCATCTCAGGGAGTTTTTCCTCACCACCGTCACCACCGTCTCGCCCAATAGGGATAAATCCACACACTTAAAATCTCTATCCTGTTTTTATATATTTCTGTAAAGCTGCTTTGAGACAACGTCCGTTGTTAAAAGAGCTAAATGAATTGTCTCAAAGTTTTAACTTTCTGTTGGGAAACCATCTGTTCCAAGATGTTGATGACTTCCTCTTTGTCAATAGGAACGTCACTCTCTATCCCAAGTAGCAGCAAGTCTTGAAAAGTGCCTTCGTTATTATTATTCTGTATTACCCTGATATAAAGCACAGATTGCCTCTCACTCTGTAACTTTACTGGACTATATGTGTACAGCAAAAAGGCTTGAGCAAGAAGAGCTCACCATGGAGATCATCGAAGAAAGGGAAGAGAAGAAAGACAGAAAAGACTCGAAGAGGAGCTGAAGGATTTGGATCTTGCGGGACTGGAGGAGAAACTGGATCGTGCTCACGCCAAAGCAAAAACTGAAATGATTGGAGTGAGAACGGCTAACATGCTAGCTCTGAGAGATAGTCAGAGGAGAATTGATAAATGGCATAGAAACATTGATGTTCTTGTATGTAAAATGGCTGAGAAATGTAATTAAGATAGAATAAGCGCTTTATGTGATTCTGTGCAGGATAAATGTAAATGAGATGAGCTTGACAGCTTTGCAGAGAAATAGACAGGGAGTGTCTGTGTGTGTGTGTGCATCAGCCTGATATTTGAGAAGCCACAGCAGCATGTGTGTACCTACAAACGGTCAGGCACTTATAATACCTAACCGAGATGGTTAGATACTTGCTTGTTATGCTTAAAATGAAAAGCAAGTGTGATAAGTTATCAGATGTACCTAGGAAATGGTACAAAAAGTGCCTGAGCTGAGGTACAAAAAGTGCCTGAGCTGAGGTGCAAAAAGTGCCTTGGTTATAGTATAAACACAAGGTGTATGACTGTTAGAATTTTGACCCCATCTTTGGGTTCATTTCACACGGGCAGTTTCGCTGTGGTTGCTGGGACTACGGTTGCTGCGATGGCTTTGGGACTGCAATGACCACATGCAGTTTTACACTCAGGTCTCCTTTAGTGAACAGTGGACTAGTTCAACAAACAGACTTCATATAAACACCATAATGAACTTTCCTTTACTTTCACACTCTCCGTCGTTACCCAGATGAGGACGGGTTCCCTTCTGAGTCCGGTTCCTCTCAAGGTTTCTTCCTCATATCATCTCAGGGAGTTTTTCCTCACCACCGTCACCACCGTCTCGCCCAATAGGGATAAATTCACACACTTAAAATCTCTATCCTGTGTTTATATGTTTCTGTAAAGCTGCTTTCAGACAACGTCCAACTCTCGTGTTAATTTGACTTCAGGTGCTTTTTACGTAATATAATTGTTTATTAATTAATGCTGAGAGGGGCACTTTTAAATAAATTTAGACCTTCTGCACGTCCCTGCTAAGCGGCCATGCGTTATGAATTTTTGCTTTCTTGTTTTCTCATGATCTTGACATAACAAAGGCTGTTCCCTCAACAAGAATCCAATATGATTCTTACACGTTTGGTTGATCAAGATAATCTTCCCAAATGAACACAATTTTGAAGCCTCAATACAATCGCCAGAAGTAAAAAGCTAAACTTAAGCTATAATCGAACTACTCCAAGGTCACATGACTTCACCGTCACTACCACTGGAAAATACTATCAACTGATACGTCTACAAGTGGGAAAGTCTGAGTTGGAATAGTTCGCAAGAGCGCGACTATAAACACCACGAGGCTGTAGTAGATGAGTTTTCCTGTTCGGCGTGATGACGTTTAATGTCCCCGATAACCTCTATAGTACCGTTTAGCCACTTGTCCGCAACCGCCTTTTTCAAGACTCGTAAAAGCTTAACAAAATCATGAGCGGTGTATTACCGATTGTATTTTATGTCGTAGAATAGAATAAAACGTGAAAATATCTTGAGCTTGTGCTAACCACAGGCCTTCTTTCAGACCTTTAACCGAATACACATTCCAAAAAAACCCACTGACTTCAGGACAATGGCTGTCGAATACACAGAAAAATTAAGTCGAGATCATGAGAAAAATACTTTCGTGGACACGCCCCCAGCTGAAAAAATACCCCATAGAAACTCACATAGAATGTGTAATGGTTTTAATGGTTATAATGAGAACTGTATTGATTTTAATGGAAACTGTAATGGTCCCTGTGGGTTTCTACCGGTACTGTAAATTGTTGGCTTCTATTGGTGGTATGTTATGTCTAGCAGATGCCATTAAGGACCAATGATGGTAATGGTAATGGTTTTAATGTTTAGATGATGATTTGTAATGGTAGTTGTAGTGGAAACCATTAACATTTCTGTGATGGTTTCTGAGGAAGCATGAGACAGAATCTGTTGCTCTGCTGAACAACAGACACAATAGCATTGCAAAAGGAATTCAGCTTATTGTAAGCTCGTGAGCTGATTGGGATTCAGAAGAGTCGACTCTTATTGGTGAGCCGAGCCAAATGATTTGATTCGTTGAAACGAGCCAGAGTTCCCATCACTGATCAGCGAAGACCAGCTCAGTCAAGTTATCTGGTAACACTTTACAAAAATAGTACATGAATAATCATGCACTAATACATGAATGAACACCTACTTAAATATGAACTAACGATGGGTTAACATTAACTACGCGATTCTTATGAATCAATGCGTTAATAACGATCACCTTAAGTATATGTTAAGTGCGTTTGTTACACATTTTAACCCAACAAGCTGAGCTGTGGTACTGTGGCGTAAGATCATTCAGACCAATCAGGGAATTTGATTAGGAGCCAACGCAATACGGATAAGATCAGGGTGACATGGGTATATCCTCTGGTTCTAGTAAGGACTCCTGCAGCTGCATTCTGGACTAAGAATATTTCTGAGATAAAAGAAGGCGATCCTAGTAATATTATCTACATGAGCTTCAAATGAAAGACTGGAGTCAATAATCACACCAAGGTCTTTTACGGCTACACATGATGAAACTGAAAGGACATCCAGAGTTACTATGTAATCACTTCTAGGTGCATGGGGTCCCAGTAGAAGTACCTCTGTCTTGTCAGAAATAAGTAAAAGGAAGTTAATAAGCATCCACCGTCTAATCTCTTTCACACATTCCTTAACTTTATTAAGCTGGGGTCTGTCATCTGGCTTTGCTGAAACATACATCTGTGTGTCATCAGCATAACAGTGGAAGCTAATACCATGTTTACGAATAATTTTATCCCAAGGTAGCATCTTTTGTTCAAAAAAATCACAAAAATACTCTGCTCTCATGGATATGCAAACAATTGCAAACACAACAAAAAAAAAAAATCTTGGTGCATCATGGCACAAACAAAGGAGATTTCTGAGGACCTCGGGAAAAAAAAGAGTTGTTGATGCTCATCAGGCTGAAAAAGGTTACAAAACCATCTCTAAAGAGTTTGGACTCTCAATCTACAGTCAGATTGTTTACAAATGGAGGAAATCCAGGACTGTTGTTCCCCTCTCCAGGAGTGGAGACCAACAAAGATCACTCCAAGAGCAAGATGTGTAATAGTCTGCAAGGTCACAATGCGACCCAGGGTAACTTCTAAGGAACTAAACTCTCTTTCTCTCACATTGGCTAATGTTAATGTTCATGAGTCCACCATCAGAACAATGAACAACAATGAACTCTCCAAAAAAACCCACTGCTGTCCATCTTCAGTTTGCTAAAGATCATGTAGACAAGCCAGAAGGCCACTGGAAAAATGTTTTGCGGATGGATGAGACCAGAATGGAAATGTTGGTTTATGAGAAGCGTTATGTTTGGAGAAAGAAAACTCTAAAGGAAAACATCAGGACATCCGCCTGTGATCTGAATCTCAAGAGAAAGTTGGTCATGCGGCAAGACAAGGAGCCTAATCACACAAGTCGGTCTACATAAGAATAAAGTTAATGTTTTGGAATGGCCAAGTCAAAGTCCTGACCTTAATCCAATAGAAATGTTGTGGAAGAACCTGAAGCAAGCAGTTCATGTGAGGAAACCCCCCAACATCCCTCACAGATATGTAATATTGGATCATTTTCCTCAATAAACAAATGACCAAGTATAATATATTTGTCTCATTTGTTAAATTGGGTTCTCCTTACCTACTTTTAGGAATTATGTGAAAATCAGATAATGACTTAGGCCATATTTATGCAGGTCATATATGTGTGTGTGTGTGTGTGTGTGTGTGTGTGTGTGTGTGTGTCGGGGGGATGACTAAGGGAATTTGGCCTATGTGTTACCTCATACAGTGAGGGAAAAAAGTATTTGATCCCCTGCTGATTTTGTACGTTTGCCCACTGACAAAGAAATGATCAGTCTATAATTTTAATGGTAGATTTATTTGAACAGTGAGAGACAGAATAACAAGAAAATCCAGAAAAACGTATGTCAAAAATGTTATAAATTGATTTGCATTTTAATGAGGGAAATAAGTATTTGACTCAACACCTGGCTCCCAGGTGTCTTTTATACAGGTAACGAGCTGAGATTAGGAGCACACTCTTAAAGGGAGTGCTCCTAATCTCAGTTTGTTACCTGTACAAAAGACACCTGTCCACAGAAGCAATCAATCAATCAGATTCCAAACTCTCCACCATGGCCAAGAACAAAGAGCTCTCCAAGGATGTCAGGGACAAGATTGTAGACCTACACAAGTATGGAATGGGCTAAAGGACCATTGCCAAGCATCTTGGTGAGAAGGTGACAACAGTTGGTGCGATTATTCGCAAATGGAAGAAACACAAAAAAACTGTCAATCTCCCTCGGCCTGGGGCTCCATGCAAGATCTCACCTCGTGGAGTTGCAATGATCATGAGAACAGTGAGGAATCAGCCCAGAACTACATGGGAGGATCTTGTCAATGATCTCAAGGCAGCTGGGACCATAGTCATTTACATTTAGTTATTCACTTAGCAGACGCTTTTATCCAAAGCGACTTACAAATGAGAAAGATACAAGCAAAGCGATACATCAAGCAGAGAACAATACAAGAAGTGCTACCATACAAGATCTATTAATTGAATTCCTTGAAGAAGCAAAGTGCAGAGTAGAGGTGTAAGTGCATTTTTAAAAAAAAAATTTTTTATTATTATGAGTTGGTTAGGTGTTCATGGAAGAGGTGGGTCTTTAGCTGTTTTTTGAAGATGGTGAGAGATTCTGCGGTCCGGATTGAGATTGGAAGTGCATTCCACCATTGAGGAACAGTTAGAGTGAAGGTTCTGGAAAGGGACCTTGCACCACGCTGAGTTGGAACTGCTAAACGTTGGTCGCTAATCGATCTCAGATTGCGAGAGGGAACGTAGGCCTTCAGGAGAGAGTTGAGGTAGGAGGGTGCTGTTCCTGAAAAGGTCTTGTAGGTGAGCATCAAGGCCTTGAACTTGATGCGGGCAGCTACAGGAAACCAGTGGAGGGAGATGAAGAGGGGTGTGACATGGGTTCTCTTGGACTGGTTGAAGACGAGGCGTGCTGCAGCATTCTGAATCATCTCAAGGGGTTTGATGGAGCTGGCTGGGAGGCCTGAAAGCAGTGAGTTGCAGTAGTCCAGTTTAGAGATAACAAGAGCCTGAACTAGTATCTGTGTAGCCTGTTTGGTGATGTAGGGTCGGATTTTCTTGATGTTGTAAAGGATGAACCTACAGGACCTTGCAGTTGCTGAGATATGGTCTGTAAAGGTCAAGCAGTCATCAAGAATCACCCCAAGGTTCCTGGCCGTACTGGTTGGCATGAGTGTGAGTGAGCCGAGCTGTACAGTGAGGTTGTGGTTGATTGAGGGACAGGCCGGGATCACGAGAAGCTCAGATTTTGCTAGGTTAAGCTTAAGATGGTTTTCCTTCATCCAGACCGAGATGTCCGAAAGGCAAGCAGAGATGCGTGCAGAGACGGATGGATCGTCAGGCTGGAAGGACAAATGGAGCTGGGTGTCATCAGCATAGCAATGATATGAGAAGCCATGAGACTCAATCACCTGCCCTAGAGATGTAGTGTAGATAGAAAAGAGGAGTGGACCCAGAACTGACCCCTGTGGAACGCCAGTTGTGAGTTGCTGAGTTTCAGAAATACCTCACCTCAATGATACCTTGAAGGATCTGTCAGAGAGATGGGATTCCACCCAGCGCAGAACCATTCCAGTGATGCCCAGGCTGGAGAGAGTTGACAGAAGGATCTGATGGTTCACAGTGTCGAAAGCAGCAGAGAGGTCAAGTAGGATGAGGACAGATGATCTAGAGGTTGCTCTTGCTAGTCGTAAGGCTTCAGTGACGGAAAGCAGAGCAGTCTCCGTGGAGTGGTTGCTCTTGAAGCCAGACTCCTTGGTGTCCAGGAGGTTGTTCTGTGTGGGAAAATTTGAGAGTTGATTAAAAATGGCTCTTTCAAGAGTTTTCAAAAGAAAAGGGAGTAGGGAAACAGGTCTGTAGTTGTCAACTATAGCAGGGTTGAGTGATGGTTTTTTAAGCAGTGGGGTAACCCGGGCTTGCTTAAACGAGGTAGGGTATGTGCCAGTAGAGAGCGATGTGTTAAAGATGCGTGTGAGTGCAGGTAATAGTGTGGGAGAGATGGACTGAAGAAGGTGAGAAGGGATAGGGTCAAGAGGACAGGTTGTGGGATGGCTAGAGAGGAGGAGTTTAGAGACATCAGTCTCTGAGAGGGGAAAGAAGGAAGTCAGTTGGGAGTTACATGGAGGAGTCAGTCTATGCATGTCTGGGGCTGAGAACAGGTTCCTGATTGATGTAACCTTGTTGGTAAAGAAAGTGGCAAAGTCATCTGCAGTGAGAGAAGTAGGGGAAGGGGGAGGAGGGGGACAGAGTAGAGAGGAAAAGGTTTTGAAAAGAATGCGGGTGTTGGGAGAACTAAGAATCTTCTCTTGGTAGAATGTGGCTTTAGCAATGGAGATGCTATTGGAAAAAGAAGAGAGAAGTGTCTGGTAATTGGTTAGGTCAATTGGGTTGTTTGATTTGCACCATTTCCTTTCAGATGCTCTTAGTTTGGCCTGGTTGTTACGCAGAGCTTCTGAGAGCCAAGGACTAGAGGGTGATGTACAAGCAGGTCTGGAGGTTAGGGGACATATGCTGTCAAGAGAAGATGTTAGAGTGGAACATAGCATGTCGGTTGCGGTGTTTAAGTCAAGTGAAGAAAGGTGGCTTTCGGAGGGAAGTAAGGTTGTGACAACGGAGGAGAAATGTGAGGGGGAAAGGGAGCGAAGATTGCGACGAAAAGAGATAGAGGGAGGAGACATTTATGGTGGTGAGGGGAGAGAAATAGAGAACTGGATAAAGAAATGGTCAGAGGTGTGGAGAGGAGTAATGAGAAGATTATGTGTGGTGCAATTACGTGTGAGGATGAGGTCAAGCTGTTTACCGGCTTTGTGGGTTGCTGGTGTGGTGAACTGATTGAGGTCGAATGTGGGAAGGAGAGCAAGAAAGTCAGCTGCATGTGGCTTGTCTACATGAATGTTGAAATCACCAAGGACCAGAAGAGGAGTTCCATCATCTGGGATGGTGGACAGTAGCGTGTCAAATTCATCTATGAACTTCCCCAGTTGACCTGGAGGACGGTAAACAACAAGAAATTGCATTTTGGCAGGGTCAGTGACTGTAACAGCATGAAATTCAAAGGACGTGTATGAGCAAGAGGGAGAAAGACAGGTAAATTTCCATGTTTTGGAGAGAAGCAAACCTGTACCACCCCCTCGTCTGTTGGGGCGTGAGGTATGGGAGAAGTTGAATTTGGAGGCCAGGGCAGCGGGTGTGGCAGTGTTCTCAGCATGGATCCAGGTCTCAGTCAGAGCCAGCACGCTGAGATTGGAGTGGATTGCAAATGCAGAAATGAAATCTGCCTTGTTGACAGCAGATTGGCAGTTCCAATGTCTGACTGAGAATGAGATGGAACCTGCAGAGGCCGCATTCAGAGAGCGTAGGTTGTCCAAGTTGCGTACGTTTCTGGGAGAATGCCACGGTCTGCGCCTGTGGCAAATAACAGGGATGAACGGATGACACATGTTAGTGTGTGGAAACAGGTAAAAGTAAGAGGAATAAAGGGAGAAAAAGTATACTTAGCAGCATGTGTGGTGTCTTGTCGGTGTCCTTGCTCGGTGGACTCGCACAGGTAGATTCGCAGGTCTTTACACGAGCTCGGTCTTCACACGACAAGGGCTGACGCTTCCGCCTCAGCGTTTCTTAATTAATAAATACTGATGTGTTTCTGAGCATGCCTCTTTAATTAGCAAAACAAAAAGAGTAGTCGTGTGAATGAGCGACTCCCGACCGAAACCGAAACTGAATACCGGAATTTGCTTTAATCTAGCAACAAGTGTATAGCTCGTAGCAACAAGGGAGCACAGTTACAGCTTCTATCTGACAATCGGTGCTAAAACTAGTTTCAACTAAAAAATCCAGAAAGAAACACTTACCAGTTACTGTTCGCCTGGGTCAATAATCGCTTCATATAGTCACCAAGAAAACAATTGGTAACACACTACGCCGTGAAGGACTGAAATCCTGCAGCGCCCGCAAGGTCCGCTGCTCAAGAAAGCACATATACATGCCCGTCTGAAGTTTGCCAGTGAACATCTGAATGATTCAGAGGACAACTGGGTGAAAGTGTTGTGGTCAGATGAGACCAAAATGGAGCTCTGTGGCATCAACTCAACTCGCCGTGTTTGGAGGAGGAGGAATGCTGCCTATGACCCCAAGAACACCATCCCCACCGTCAAACATGGAGGTGGAAACATTATGCTTTGGGGGTGTTTTTCTGCTAAGGGGACAGGACAACTTCACCGCATCAAAGGGACGATGGACGGGGTCATGTACCGTCAAATCTTGGGTGAGAACCTCCTTCCCTCAGCCAGGGCATTGAAAATGGGTCGTGGATGGGTATTCTGTCTCTCACTGTTCAAATAAATCTACCATTAAAATTATAGAATGATCATTTCTTTGTCAGTGAGCAAACGTACAAAATCAGTAGGGGATCAAATACTTTTTTCCCTCACTGTATTTATACCCCTGTGAAACAGGACATCATGCTTGAACGGTTTCCTGTTCCTAGTCACCCAGGTGTACTAAAAAATGTAAAATATCAATAGGAACATACTCTCATATGAATTCATAGGGGTGCCAATAATTGTTGCGCACCTACAGTGCCCTCCACTAATATTGGCACCCTTGGTAAATATGAGCAAAGGAGGCTGTGAAAAATTGTCTTCATTGTTGATCCGTTTCATCTATTGTTAAATTTTTTTTTATGGTGTTGTGTTTGCAATTGTTTTTTAAATATAGGTGTGCAACAACTATTGGCACCCCTATGAATGAGTTCTTCAACACCAACCCTAACTACGTCTTCCTGGAGCCCACTTTGTGCACAGGGGCATTGTCACGCTGGAACGGGTTTAAAAGTGTGTCGTTTTAATCTCTAGTAAAATGTCTACATTATAAACAAGGATATATAATGAGAGATTATTGTGCGAGACTGAAAATAAACAGACCCAGTTCCCTTACAACCTTTTGAATTGAAATTATTTATTAAACCTCACTTGAACATCAAAGGATTGGTTTCAAATCATATAACTGGGATACATATATAAATGTAAACTTTTCGTTGGTAAATATAAACATTATATCCGTACCATATATTTCCATTATTTGTTAGCCGTTTATAATAGAAGAGGTTTCTGTTCAAGGATAATGCAATATATATATATATGGAATGGGTGTGCATTTAGTGCTGTGTGTTGGAGCATTTGTTCTCGGCACAGAGCTTTTCCACTTCTCTCATTAGGCGTAAACACATCTCCTCCTGCCAGGGCAGAGCCACACACTGCACTGCTATCGGCAGACCCACACCGCCTCGTACAGCCTGGAACACACAAACACACACACACACGTAGTTATACATTTACAGCAAGCAGTAGACCCCCTTAACCGATCTTATCCACACTGCATTGGCTCCTAATCAAATTTCACATGGATTATAAATATACTACTATTGACCTATAAATGCCTCTAAACGTTTCATGTGTTTTGTTATGCTGCTAATTTCTCAGGTTTTAGTGCGTGTATATATATATATATATATATATATATATATATATATATATATATATATGAATGACTGGGTATTTGTGTTTATTTATTTATGACTGGGTCAGCTGTTATTACTTGTGAGTGGTTTTAACCGGACATTTGGTACTTGATTTTGTTCCAGGTCATGTACATGTGTTGGAATAACAATAAAAATCCTCGAATCCTTGAATAAAGCACTGAATGTTCTCGTGCCACTGTACCTGAGAGAACTGTTGGTCTTTTATGCTCGGCCACGCGTACCTCGATCAAAAGGTGCGGGCTATTTGTTAGCACCTTGAATAGTGAAAGCGATAGCAGTGTTAAAATTGGAGACCGGCGACTTCCAGTGTTTAAGTCTATCCTGAAAACATATTGCTTTAGTCACGCCTTTGTGAATCGTTTTCTCATAGGTAAAGGAGCAGATCTATAGGGATCACAGGCATAGAGTGTTTTGGTGAACTGAGGACCCCTCCCACCCCACCCCACTCTCACACGTCCAGTCATGTTTGTTGGAGGTGGAGTGGCTACACACGTAACAATTAGCATGGTGGGGTTTTTTTTTTTCTTGACACAGACTTGTACTCGTTTTTAAATGCTGTTTGAAACCATAGAAATGCTGCCACCTTGTGGGCAAGATTCAGCATTTAACTGCCTGTAAATTGAAAGGTGGACTTCAGCATTAAAACTACAGCATGCAAAATGTAACAAAAAAATAAAAGATCATTAAAAGAAAATAAAAATAAAATACAGCACCGTTATATGGGATCTTATGAGAATATGGCTGGACAATTCTCAGTGAATTGAGTTACAGGCCAACGAGTTCCAAGGCCCAAGTTGTAACCTCTACCAGGTAAAATAAACCGTGTGTCATGTTCACCTCGACAAAGGTCTTGTCCCAGCCGTCTCCAAAGTATCCTCTGTAGTGTTTCAGCTGATCTTCGTCCTCGGCCGTGACCTCAGTGACAGGAACGACTCCAGCAGGGAAGTTGAGCACGTTGTACAACGCAGTGTAACTCAGAGCAGCTGCACCACCAGCACACACACACATACAAAATCAGGAATAGTGTCGCAGCGGATCAAATCCATTCGATCATTAAATATCTGGCCTGATGATTATACAACAAAAAACTATTTACTGTTCTCTAAAAGGGCAAATTACAGTTCAGTGTTTAGGTTTGCACATAGTGGCCTAATATTCTAATCAGTACAACTTGCTGATGGTCTAACGCCGCCTGACACTCCTAGTCTGATTAGCCCCGCCCAATCTCGCCTGAAATTCTGTCGAGGTGAACGTAGACAGTGGAAGGATATTACACTGAGACCCAACGTTAACTGAATTTGCATTTTCAGCATTTATGTAAGGTATTAAAACATGACCGGGTGTGCTGTTATAGGAAAATAATCAACAACAATATCATCTGTACGATGAAGCAGAGTTACAGGTTCTACCCTGAGCGCCAAACAAGGAAGAAATCTATACGTTACAGCTTTGTTTTCCGGTGTAGTTGAAGTTGTAGGCTGGGCCCAGCATGGGGCAGAGCAGAACGTCCAGCTCCAGCTTCCTCCACTCAGCTATCGTCTCATGGATATATACCTACAAACATGAACATGCCTATAATGTTTCCTGCATCATTAATAAAAACCCTCTGGGTCATGCAGTTATAGGAAAATAATCAATCAATCAATCAATTGATTGGGAAACTTGCGCTTCTTGCTTTCTGCCATTCTGACTTTTCTGAGCAATTTGTGTAAAGACGAGGTATTTGATGTTTTATCTAATCAACTGCATAGTTTTTTTTTGTTTTTTTAAAGGTAATCGTTTATTTTGAAATTGATGCATGCAACACGTTCCAAAAACATTGGGACAGGGGTGATTTAGGACTAATAGCGATGTGACGAGTTGAAACAGGTGAGGTAATCGTCTAACCATAGTATATAAGGAGCCTCGAAAAAGCGCCTAGTCCTTCAGAGCACGGACGGGTCGAGGCTCGGCGATCGGCCAATTGATGCGCCAGCGAATAATCCAACACTTTGAGAACATTCCCCAAAGACATATTGGTAGGATTTGGGGTATTTCACCTTCTACAGCACACAATATAATCGGGAATACTTTGGTAAACCTTTGTCAGTCGACACCATTCGCCGCTGTATCTACAGATGCAAGTTAAGGCTTTACTCTGCAAAGCAGAAGCCGCACATCAGCACTGCCCAGAAGCTCCACCCACTTCTCTGGGCTCGGTCTCATCTGAGATGGACAGTAGCACAGTGGAATCATATTTTGTGGTCCGCCGAGTCGACATTTCAAATAGTTTTTGGACAAAACAGCCGTCGTGTTCTCCGGGCCAAAGAGGAAATCCGAGCTGTTATCAGCATCAGGCCCATAATCCAGCGTCTGTCATGGTATGTGGGTGTGTCAGTGTCCGTGGCAGGGGTAACTTGCACATCTGTGAGGGCAGCATTCATGCAGAAAGATATGTACACATTTTGGAACAACATACGCTGCCATCCAGAGCAGGACAACAACAAACAACATTCTGCCCGGATTACAAGCGTATGGTTGTGTAAACAGAGAGTGCGGGTGCGAGCGTGGTCCGCTGCAGTCCTGACCTGTCTTCCATTGAGCACATGTGGTGCATTATAAAGCGCAAAATAAGGCAACAAAGGCCCTGTACAGCTGCGCAGCTGAAGAAATGCATAACGGATGAATGGGGGAAAATTCCGCTCGCTAAACTTAACCAACTGGTGTCTTCACTCAGCGTCCAAACGCTTAATAAGTGTTATGAAAAGAAAAAGTTTTGTTACACAGCAGTAAACAGTCGACTGTCCCAACTTTTTTGGAGTGTGTTCCAGTCATCAGATTTGAAATGAGTGTATATTTTCAAAAATAAATTTAATTCACAAAGTAAAACATCAAATAACGTGTTAATAATGTAAGGCTGGTGCCAAGATATCTGAACCTGGACAGAACTGCTCTCTGAGGACAAAGGACTCTTATGAGAATTAACACTAAAACTCCCTCCCACAGAATTAGCATCTTCATCTGAGACAACCCAGCACACTGAGCGCAGACTGGAAGATCAAACCTCACCACATTGCTCCCCCCCCCCCCCCCCCACTCTTTTTCCATTCTCTCTCTCTGTGCTGAGATCACCTAAAACTCACCCAAAGGTCTATATGCATTACATAATCTATTTAATGGAACTAAGAAGTTGACTATACATGTTTACTATCATTCAAAAGGTCTTGCGAAAGGTCAAATACGGTCTCGCTCCCTCAGCAACAGCTCAAATCACCATCAAGATCTAGAGAATCTGGAGATCCAGGTCGCTCACACTAATTACCTCCAGTATTGAAATAAGACACACCCTTCCACAGACATCAACGCAATCCCACATTCCAGTTCTAATCCCAAACACCACCATTTGGTGGAGCTACAGAGTATCTGTGTATTTAGCTGAGAGCTCTCTAAGATTCAGAGGATCTTCTGTAGTATTATTATGTTTGAATGTGATTGGTAATGTTGAGTAACGCTGAATGGAATTCTTTCTTCTTAGTATTGGATTTGGACATGTCCATAGCTGGTTAATAAATTGTTACATTTGAATATTTATTCTGATCTACCCTGAAATTATTGTCTCAAGTAGATTACGTTAAGTCCGTGTTACCACAAATCTGCGACCAGGTTAGTACAGACTAAAATCCAGGTTTAGGTATAGCACTGGGGCAAGCTGAGTGAGTTTTTAGAGTCCAGGCTAACGACTTGGCTTTAGTTAAGTGGAAGTTCCGTAGTGTTGATCGACCGATCTAAATAGGGTGAGCTTTATATATGAGTATATATAAGTATATGTTTCACAACGATTAAATTCACACCCGTACCTGGACCTCATTGTGCTGCTTCCACAGTTCTTCTACACCACTGCAAAGTAAAAGAAGATGAACCGCTTATGCAAATCATCCATTTTCCCAAAAGGTCTTTAAAGCAGAAAACAGAAGTAACTACCAGACTAAGCACACATCGTTCCAATCAGATCACTTACAGTCCAATTACTCCAAAGGGATAAACAACAAACAAAAGAAAACGCTGTAGATAAGAGCGTTCGTCATGTTTACTATTCAGGCATAATTGAAGGATTTAAGAAACACAGCTTTTCAGCGTTTGCCCCACACACACACACACACACACACACGTGTCTATACGACTCAGCGGTCCTAAGCATGACACCGCACTTTCATTTCTGATCTCGAGACCCATCCTATATTGCTATATTTTTCAGTTAAAAAACTAATAAGCTTTAAAATGATGAACTGAAGAACTTAAAGAGAAAAAAAAATAAAAATACACCTTGCGAATACAATAAAGTATCGATTGAATAAAATTCACCGTACAAAATCTCTTTAAATGTACACTTTAAATGAAATGAGATAGAATTAGTTCTTCATCCAGTCCATTATTTCTTTGCTGGTGTCGCTCCAGTACCGATACCGGGTGTCATTTTATAAGAGATGTACTTTCAGTCTTACCCGACACCACAGACAGCGTGTATAGACGCAGCCATGCGTGGAGACTAAGACGAAAGAGACACAAAAATATATATATTAATAATCAAGCTTTCAAGACAACCGCAAATTAGTTAATGCTAAAATTTAAAAATGCTGCAGCTCATGTCCTTACTAGGAAACTCTCATGTTCTCCAGTTTACAATAAAAACGTAGCGACACTAACTTTTGAAAATGAAAAACTTTTTTTTTTTTTCCTCTAGAGATTAGCTAGACAAATTAGCTGCTAATAAAGCAACAATAACACATTCAAATGAGAATATAGTCATATAAAATCAACATAAAAATCAATCTCTCAACACCTTCGCTATATATTACTGCCTATCTGTGCTGTACATGAAATAAACAAGTCGAATAATCTCACGATGGGTCTGAGGAGCAGCGACACCAGCCTCTTCCCAAACAGAGGATACGCACAGTACAAGACCTGATGCTTCAGAGATGGATCGACCGGGCCTTTCTTACTGAAAAAGGACACACACACACACAGGGTCAGGAGGGTTTATTTAGAAATGTTGAAAAATAACATTCAAAAATATATATGTCATCAGTAACGTAATCCAAGTATCGCAATATGAAAGTAATGTAATCTGATTATTTTGGATTACTTCAAGGCCACATGTGTAAATAAAGTCAAGAGTAACATTGCATCCCAAAAGCTAGGGCGAACATGTTCTGTTATGTTCTGAACATATCAGATGCCACGAGTGTACCTTCTGAAATCATTCACTCATTTGAATGACCGTGTAATACGAAGCAATGCGATAATATGAAGTTAAACACGACCTTATATGGCCATGGGCGTTGTTGCGACTCAGGACAGCTGTCGTTTGCTGTTACTCTGAAGCGACTGTTTGACGCCGTACACGACAACGCTAACGGTTGAGAGGCAGGAATTTGGCCAATAGTTGCTGCAAGGATTTTATAAATTGACCAATCGGTGTGCAGGAAGGCGGGAATTACAGAGAGGGGGTAAAGCAATGCAAATATGCGCACACATGACGCCGTGTATTAGACCATAAACACATCATAACGAAACTAAAGCCGAGTCCCGGGAAAAGGAGGACGTGTGGTCACCCTAACAGGTTGCTCACGTGAGCCACAATTACCAGGTTTTTTTTTATTTTGGTATCCTGATTACTGTACTCCGTTCCTCCCCGAGCCTGAGCGCACATTACAGGATCGTGTAACAGTGGCTAGAACACGAATAACAGAATGGCAGAGAGAAGATCTGACTCACAAGTGCTGCAGGAGTGTGGCGCCGCCATCTGCCACGTTTCCCCTCAGAACAAACTCGTGGAAGGCGGTGAATGTCCTGAGAGGGTTAAACGGAATCAGCTACAGCGGAGAGAGCGAGAGGAGGATACACAGGAGTTTACACACACGTACTGTACACACAAATACACACACACACAGACTACATAAATACAGATACTTACATATTTACAATGTACATCTTGGTCTAAAAAGACATTCAAATGATAGTTTTCAGTAGTTTCCTAGTTTCCTGTTTCCATAGTTTCCTCTCTCACTAGTTTCCTGTTTCCATAGTTTCTAGTTTCCTGTTTCCATAGTTTCCTGTCTAACTAGTTTCTAGTTTCATGTCTTCATCATTCCCATCTCTGTAGTTTTCCGTCACTAGTCTCCCAGTCTCCCTAGTCTTAGTGTCTAGTCTTGTTTCCGGTTTTCTTCACGTTTGCCTTGCATGATAGTATCATCTGTAATCAGTCCTGCTATGGATTCTAAAATCACTTGTTTATAAATACCCCAAGTGTCTACATCCCCCCAGCTTCGGGCTCCAATATGATACACGTGAGGCTCGAGCACTGATACCGTGTGTCCTGCTTTTTCCAGGAGCTCTTTGGTCTCTAGTAGAGCTCTGCTCATGCTTGGAGACGGCTGAAAGTACCCGTCGCTCTCGTAGTAACCGATCCTCAGGGGCTCCGAGCTCTCGTACACCTGGTAAAAGAAAAAAATAATGTGATGAAGTATCAAGAAACATGACATTCAATACTGCTGCACTGGAGCGGACTGCGTTCGGTACCTGCTGGTTGAACGGTATGGGAGGAACCGTAGGGTCCAGAGTGAACATGTCTGGGCAGAGTAAAGCTCTCATACACAGAGCCAGACTCTCAACATCACGGGCCATGGGACCAACGGCCGTCAGGGCTGGAAACAAACATTTATTCCAAAGACATTATCATTAATTGGTCACGTTTGCTAGCTACTACTATCCAAATCAATAGGAACTGAGTATCTGGAGCTGTCTTACCTGTCTTCCCACCTTTTACACTCGAAGACAGTCCATGCAAGCTGCATGAAGAGAAAGTCATCGTTATAGTGTTATGAATTACAGTCCTATGAATCATGTTCTCATGAGGCATTTTCAACTGGCCAGTGTAGATGCTAACAGGCTACTGAACTGGCAAAGCAAATATCCATAGTGGCTAGTGAGCTTTAACATTAATAGCTGTGAGTTCTGAGCCCCGAGTTACATTAACATTCATTCATTACATTCAGACGCTTTTATCCAAATGAGGAAATGTGAGCAAAAGTTCAAATGAGTTCAAATGTTCTCACAGCTAGGCCCTTTATATATTTGTTCAATCAAAAAAGGACGATGGTTACCTTCTGAATTAAACGAGGAGAACGTGTCCACCGTAATAATATTATCATATATTGTGATATTCTGTATATTCTGTATAATTGATCTCACGCATGAAATATAAAAACACCTTATCCGGTTGTTTGTGGGTTTTAAGGCGCAGATGCCACAGAAGGCTGCCGGGATGCGGACGCTTCCTCCAAGGTCGCTTCCCAGACCCAGAATAGATCCTCCTCCAGCGATCAGAGCGCCCTCGCCTCCTGAAGAGCCGCCGCACGTCTTCTCGACGTTGCAGGGGTTCACCGTCCTCCCGTATATGGGGTTACTACATTCATAGCTACCATTTTTTTAAACAGCACACAAACACACACACACACAATACTAGTTCAATAAAGCATCAGAATCGGTTCTGTATAGCACAGTGATGGTGGTGAACTCATAATGAATTCATAATGCATAATTATGCATAATTATGCAAAAATAATGCAAAATGTGTTTCGAGTGTTTTGTGTTTTTGAGTGTGTGAGTGTGTTTTGTCGAGCGTTTCTTACTTGAGGAGACCCTGTGGGATGTTGGTTTTGATGAAGGGGATCGCACCCTGCTTCTTCAGTACCGAGACCACCACACTGTCCTTAACGGCAGGATCATCCAACTTAGTCAACACGCCACAGGTAGAGTCGTAGCCCTACACACACACACACACACACACACACACACACACACACACACACACACACACACACACACACACACACACACAGAACCATTCACACATATACATCGATCAGCCATAACATTAAAACCACTGACAGGTGACGTGAATAAAATTTTGATTGTCGAGGGGTGGGATATATTTATTAGGCAGCAAGTGAACAGTCTGTTCTCGAAGCAGACATACACTCACCATCCACTTCATTAGTATCATATCACAGCAAACCACTGATTACATTTCCCATCCTGCACTGCGGCCTACAAACATGGCCACCATGGACGGCAATTCCCAGAAACACGCATTCATTCTAATCACGCACACCTGCGTCCACACAATCACACCACAGTTTAAAAGGACTTTCGAGGCGTTCACTCTTTGCGAAGTATTGAGTGTTATCACCGTACCAAGCGTTTGTACCCTGGTGCTCGTTTTGATTCTTGTTCTTTGACCTTGTTTCTTGTTTCTCGTTCTCGATTCTTGCCTCGCCTCGTTTATTTCACTAGTAATAAAATACTCTGCGCTCGCATCCGTCTCCAAACCGTCCGTGGCAACCGCACTACCAAATAGCGAGCTAAAAATATCTTTAGCCTACACAAGCTTCCCTTTCTTGAAAGGAATGGTGATAATAGGCTTAACAAAAACACTCTCAGCACCTTTAACGGCATACACATCCCTGAAAAAAATCAACTCTCGTTGATGGTCAAGTAAGAACTCGGTGATATCCTGGTTTGGAGGCTCTATTCAGACAGATCAGGGTTTATAAACCATTTGAGGTCCTCATGAACCACACCTTTTTTTTTTGTCTTTATTGTTTTGTGTATTTCTCTCTGTGCTCCTTAGAGGTTGGTGTTTTCGATTTATTTTGTTGAATGATATCTGGTTCATTCGTAGCTTTGAACTGCATTTGAAGACCCGTGTCTGTGTTTTTTTTTTTTACAGTATCCTCGCTATAATATCGACACGATGAAGAACTTTAAAGCATTAGTTATTGTTTTCCCCACTACAAACAAGAAATATTCCTGATTTAAAGTCCTACTGGTTAACCTTATAGTCACTAGTTCTTCTCCAATACATGGGATTGGATCACAAACCCACAACTATGCTAGTTCCGTAGCGTTCCTTCGGTCGGTCAATACCTCATAATCCAGATTGTCCTTGATGCTGATGGGAATACCGTACAGTAGGCCGTCTTTGTGCGACTCGATGTCCTCCAGTTGTTTCAGACTCTCCGTGAGGACAGCGGTGCTACAGTTCAGTTTCCTGTTCGCCTCCAGAGCCTTTAGAGGACAGGACAAGTTGAGTATAGAGTTCTTACTACACGATTTGTTACCTGACCAAATGTTTAGTGATCAGTTTTCACACAGCTGCCAAACTTCTGCACAATTAAAGCACTAGTTTAATAAGCATTGGGCACGTGTTAAACTGAATGCAGCACTTATGTTAGAAAGGTTCATACGTCTCAAATACGGTTCTCATATCTAAAGACAAAGTCCTTTCTTTACTGAGTTAATGGCAGAGATGGCAGAGAAATTGGATATGTAAGTGTATACAGGTGAGATCTGGGGGCACGTGTGGGTGTGCGAACACTGTGTGAAATTGTGAATGAGTGAGATTTGAGAGTGCACTGAACTTTTTCCATGTAGGCGTGGAGAACAGCGTCGGGCTGCAGAGATCCATCTCTGATCCGTTTACTCAGCTCAGCTAGAGGGAGAGTCACGATGGAGCTCAAATCAACACCAGCATTCTGCAAACACACAAGACTGATCAAACCAGATGTTACGCAATCAGAGAGACAGACAGACAAATAGGCTGAAATAGACAGACATGTAGTTTGATGGTCACACAGACAGGAAGGTAGGGAGAGGGACAGACAGACAGACGTGTAGCTCGACAAACAGACAGACAGACATGTAGCGTGATACATACTGTGCAGTGTGAGAAAGACAGCAGCGAATTCACACGTACACACACATATACACACACAAAATGGGAAAATGGTCTAACAGAACACTATATATAACTGTATAGATAGATCGCATCACGACATTCATAAAAAGGTAAAACTGTCATAAATACTACCTCAACCCCACTGAACACCTTTGGGATGAACTGGAATGCCAACTGCACCCCAGACCTCCTCATCATCCCAACATCACTACCTGACCTCACTAACGCTCTTGTAGCTGAATGAACACAAACCCCCACAGCCACGCCCCAAAAACTAGTGGAAAGCCTTCCCGGAAGAGTTTATTAGGAGATTCCCAAAAAGAAGCTTTTTATAGCAGCAAAGGGGCGAATAAATCTGGAATGCAATATTCAACAAACTCATATTAGTGTGATGGTCGGGTGTCCACAAACTTCTGATTAAAATAATTAAAATAATTAAAATAATACATTCGTGCCACTACTGATGTGTGGCTGTACAGATCATACGGTCGTTTTATTTCTTTGTCTCCAGCTTGGAATTAATTCACCGCAACGCCGGAGTGCGTAATGTTCATAGGTGCCCTAGGCGAAATCCGACATGACGCCCGATCTGCATTTACTGCGGAACTATATACAATAAAATACATAAAGAATAAATGAAAATATAATAAATACGATTTTTTATTAGTAGTTATTATCTTTACTATTTTTGCGTACTTATAAAAAATGGTAACATAATAAAGGCCATTTCCATTTTGCGTGTTCTTGACCTAATAGTCTGCACTTCACCTAATATGCCAGCAGGTGGCACTTCAACTTCATTTAATTCAATACAAGAGCCATCCATCCATCCATCCATCCATCTTCTATACCGCTTATCCTTCAGGGTCACAGGGAACCTGGAGTCTATCCCAGGGAGCATCGGGAACAAGGCGGGGTACACCCTGGACAGGGTGCCAGTCCATCGCAGGGCACAATCACATACACACTCACAAACTACGGACACTTTGGACATGCCAATCAGCCTACCATGCATGTCTTTGGACTGGGGGAGGAAACCGGAGTACCCGGAGGAAATCCCCGCAGCACGGGGAGAACATGCAAACTCCGCACACACAGTCCCCGGTGGGACTCGAACCCCGGAGGCATGAGGCGAACGTGCTAACCACTAAGCTAACGTGCGCCCCTGAATGTAAGTCTTTCCATTCAAATGAAGTTAGAAACATGTAGTATGTAACTTTATGTTACAATGTTGTATGTTACATGTGTCATGTTATATGTTACAATGTTATATGTTACAATGTTGTATGTTACATGTGTCATGTTATATGTTATATGTTATATGTTACAATGTTGTATGTAACTTTAGAGATGGTCCCTTAATTGTTTGCGAATATCGAACATCCAAATTCAAGCCAATGTTATGCTAATTCGCTATATAGGGACTAGTGAATGAGTGAACGAGTGAGCGGTTCGTTTTCGTGTCCATTATAAGATTGGACTCTCTCTCTCTCTCCCCTTTTTTCGCTCTCACAGATCTCTCTGCCTCAATTGGACGTGCTGACGTTGTGCACGGGCATTGGACAGGTGGGGACAATTATGTTCCTATCATGTTGTCCCATTCCCCTGTCTTGCCGTATATGGTGTGACTGAGTTTATTATTTGTATATATTGCTACCTATTGTAAATTTTTCTTTTCTTGGTAGCACGAAAGCTGTAGGGGTTGGGTGCCATTTATTTTGAGTCAGTCTTTTGTTCTCCGTTTTGATTCAGCTAGGGAGTTAAGTTAGTATTTTATTTTGAAGTACCTTTGTCCGTTGTTAGTTTATTTAAATTGATACTTGGCAAGATAGCGCCTGTTTTGTTTATTATTTTGGCCTTGCCCAGCCCTGAAGAGATTTGCTTTATGAGTGATTCTGTTTGTTTTGGGATTATTTCATTCTTGCGATCATTAAATTGTCAGGGAAATCAAAGAGTTGAACGAAACGTGTGTCAACCTCATTATTATGATTGAGTTATGTTAATAGTTTTTATGTTACCTAGACCGGGGTCGTAACACGCTTACTTACAAAGCTGCTCATCATGTGGCTCCTCTTTATTTCTATCAGAACTTCTTCAACTTTACATTCCCCCACCTTCTTGAAGATCATCTTCTGAGCACTTATTTGTCTGCTCATAAGTCAAAACACTGGTATAAAGTTAGCTTGAAGTTGGATGTTTGATATTTACAGATATTCGCAAATTAAGGGACCGTCTCTAAAGTTACATACGACATTGGTATACACGTTTCTAACTTCAATAGCATTTAAAGGGAATGACGTACAGTCACAAAACCAACTGTATAGTATTCATGCAGGTGTCAGCTATAACAGACACCTTTTAGATTTTTTTAGACACCTACATGAACACTTTACAGCTGGTTGTGTGACTGTAAGTCGTTCCCTTCAAATGCTATTAAGCTTTAAATTATGGTATATTTTGTGTATGGGCCCATTCGGTAGTGAAATACATATCAAATTTACATATGATTTAATAGTTTATTTTGTTCAATCTCAAAAATCTAAAAGGTGTGCGTTATAGCTGACACCTTCATGAATTTTTTACAGTTGGTTTTATACATTCCCTTCAAATGCTATTGAAGTTAGAAACATGTATACCAATGTCGTATGTAACTTTAGAGATGGTCCCTTAATTTGTGCTTATCTTGTATTTTATTCATATGTTTTTATGCTGGAAGGTGTCCTTGAGTGCCTTGAAAGGTTCCTGAAAATAAATATTATTATTATTATTACTACATGTGCTGATGAACAGGTGAACCCGGTGTGTGTGTGTGCATGCATACCCGAGTCTTAAAGTAGCTGACAGCTTTCTCTGCCTGTCCCAGCTCTTTCTCTCTCTTCTCTCTGGCTCTCTGCAGTTTCCTCTTCACCGTCTGATGTTCTCTCCATTTCAGCAGGAAAACACTCACACAGGCAACACAGAACAAGGACACTGCTACACCCTTCCACTCAGCATCCATGTCTCAACTCACCTGCCCTCTTACCCTCTATATTAACTACACAGTGTGAACCAATATGATCCACCCTCGAGCTGTTTGTTTTGACTCTGCATGAATCAATGAGTCACATGTAAGGTTGCCAAGTACTGAGAAGTCAGTTCTTTTCAGGTCAAAGCTGAAAACCGACTTGCATAGATGAACTGTTATTGTTTATATACCGAATTATGCAATGTTACAGAAGCCCTACGCAGCAGGGGCTCAAATGTAAAATTTCCGCACTGCTTGCTGACCTGGCTTCTTAGTGTCATAGAAGATACGACCACATCACCCCGATCTTATCCACACTGCATTGGCTCCCAGTGAAATCTCGCACTGATTAAAAAATACTAATACTGACCTATGAAGCACTAAACGGTCTCGCGCCACAGTACCTGAGAGAACTTTTGGTTTTCTTTGAACCACCATGCCTACTTAGATCAAAAAGTGTAGGCAGGGGAATAACTTTCTCTTACAGAGCCCCACAGTTATGGAACAGCCTTCTAATTAGTGTTCGGGACTCAGACACAGTCTCAGTGTTTAAGTCTAGGCTGAAAACGTATTTGTTTACTCAAGCTTACAATGAGTAGACTTTCTTTTACGCAAAGCATACAGCCTTACCTAACAATCTCTCTCTCTCTTTACCTCCCTCTCCCTCACTCCTTCTGTCGACCCACACATGATTTTACGGAGATGCCAGTGATCCTGATCCTTTCTGCTCTCCGGACCTGCAGGATCTATCCTGATGCCCTACCTCTTGATGGAGCTCTGATCAACTGGAGACTACAGTCTGGAGATCGCTGACGATGGTACCGCTTGAAGTACTATAGAAATGGTTTTGGACCTCAATTCCACATGGACGTTCTCGCTGTGGTTGCTGGGACTACGGTTGCTGCGATGTCCTTAGGACTGCATTTACCACATGCAGTTTTACACTCAGGTCTCCTTTAGTGAACAGTGGACTAGTTCAACAAACAGACTTCATATAAACACCATAATGAACTTTCCTTTACTCTCACACTATCCGTCGTTACCCAGATGAGGACGGGTTCCCTTCTGAGTCCAGTTCCTCTCAAGGTTTCTTCCTCGTATCATCTCAGGGAGTTTTTCCTCACCACAGTCACCAACGTCTCGCCCAATAGGGATAAATCCACACACTTAAAATCTCTATCCTGTTTTTATATATTTCTGTAAAGCTGCTTTGAGACAATGTCCGTTGTTAAAAGAGCTAAATGAATTGTCTCAAAGTTTTAACTTTCTGTTGGGAAACCATCTGTTCCAAGATGTTGATGACTTCCTCTTTGTCAATAGGAACGTCACTCTCTATCCCAAGTAGCAGCAAGTCTTGAAAAGTGCCTTCGTTATTATTATTCTGTATTACCCTGATATAAAGCACAGATTGCCTCTCACTCTGTAACTTTACTGGACTATATGTGTACAGCAAAAAGGCTTGAGCAAGAAGAGCTCACCATGGAGATCATCGAAGAAAGGGAAGAGAAGAAAGACAGAAAAGACTCGAAGAGGAGCTGAAGGATTTGGATCTTGCGGGACTGGAGGAGAAACTGGATCGTGCTCACGCCAAAGCAAAAACTGAAATGATTGGAGTGAGAACGGCTAACATGCTAGCTCTGAGAGATAGTCAGAGGAGAATTGATAAATGGCATAGAAACATTGATGTTCTTGTATGTAAAATGGCTGAGAAATGTAATTAAGATAGAATAAGCGCTTTATGTGATTCTGTGCAGGATAAATGTAAATGAGATGAGCTTGACAGCTTTGCAGAGAAATAGACAGGGAGTGTCTGTGTGTGTGTGTGCATCAGCCTGATATTTGAGAAGCCACAGCAGCATGTGTGTACCTACAAACGGTCAGGCACTTATAATACCTAACCGAGATGGTTAGATACTTGCTTGTTATGCTTAAAATGAAAAGCAAGTGTGATAAGTTATCAGATGTACCTAGGAAATGGTACAAAAAGTGCCTGAGCTGAGGTACAAAAAGTGCCTGAGCTGAGGTGCAAAAAGTGCCTTGGTTATAGTATAAACACAAGGTGTATGACTGTTAGAATTTTGACCCCATCTTTGGGTTCATTTCACACGGGCAGTTTCGCTGTGGTTGCTGGGACTACGGTTGCTGCGATGGCTTTGGGACTGCAATGACCACATGCAGTTTTACACTCAGGTCTCCTTTAGTGAACAGTGGACTAGTTCAACAAACAGACTTCATATAAACACCATAATGAACTTTCCTTTACTTTCACACTCTCCGTCGTTACCCAGATGAGGACGGGTTCCCTTCTGAGTCCGGTTCCTCTCAAGGTTTCTTCCTCATATCATCTCAGGGAGTTTTTCCTCACCACCGTCACCACCGTCTCGCCCAATAGGGATAAATTCACACACTTAAAATCTCTATCCTGTGTTTATATGTTTCTGTAAAGCTGCTTTCAGACAACGTCCAACTCTCGTGTTAATTTGACTTCAGGTGCTTTTTACGTAATATAATTGTTTATTAATTAATGCTGAGAGGGGCACTTTTAAATAAATTTAGACCTTCTGCACGTCCCTGCTAAGCGGCCATGCGTTATGAATTTTTGCTTTCTTGTTTTCTCATGATCTTGACATAACAAAGGCTGTTCCCTCAACAAGAATCCAATATGATTCTTACACGTTTGGTTGATCAAGATAATCTTCCCAAATGAACACAATTTTGAAGCCTCAATACAATCGCCAGAAGTAAAAAGCTAAACTTAAGCTATAATCGAACTACTCCAAGGTCACATGACTTCACCGTCACTACCACTGGAAAATACTATCAACTGATACGTCTACAAGTGGGAAAGTCTGAGTTGGAATAGTTCGCAAGAGCGCGACTATAAACACCACGAGGCTGTAGTAGATGAGTTTTCCTGTTCGGCGTGATGACGTTTAATGTCCCCGATAACCTCTATAGTACCGTTTAGCCACTTGTCCGCAACCGCCTTTTTCAAGACTCGTAAAAGCTTAACAAAATCATGAGCGGTGTATTACCGATTGTATTTTATGTCGTAGAATAGAATAAAACGTGAAAATATCTTGAGCTTGTGCTAACCACAGGCCTTCTTTCAGACCTTTAACCGAATACACATTCCAAAAAAACCCACTGACTTCAGGACAATGGCTGTCGAATACACAGAAAAATTAAGTCGAGATCATGAGAAAAATACTTTCGTGGACACGCCCCCAGCTGAAAAAATACCCCATAGAAACTCACATAGAATGTGTAATGGTTTTAATGGTTATAATGAGAACTGTATTGATTTTAATGGAAACTGTAATGGTCCCTGTGGGTTTCTACCGGTACTGTAAATTGTTGGCTTCTATTGGTGGTATGTTATGTCTAGCAGATGCCATTAAGGACCAATGATGGTAATGGTAATGGTTTTAATGTTTAGATGATGATTTGTAATGGTAGTTGTAGTGGAAACCATTAACATTTCTGTGATGGTTTCTGAGGAAGCATGAGACAGAATCTGTTGCTCTGCTGAACAACAGACACAATAGCATTGCAAAAGGAATTCAGCTTATTGTAAGCTCGTGAGCTGATTGGGATTCAGAAGAGTCGACTCTTATTGGTGAGCCGAGCCAAATGATTTGATTCGTTGAAACGAGCCAGAGTTCCCATCACTGATCAGCGAAGACCAGCTCAGTCAAGTTATCTGGTAACACTTTACAAAAATAGTACATGAATAATCATGCACTAATACATGAATGAACACCTACTTAAATATGAACTAACGATGGGTTAACATTAACTACGCGATTCTTATGAATCAATGCGTTAATAACGATCACCTTAAGTATATGTTAAGTGCGTTTGTTACACATTTTAACCCAACAAGCTGAGCTGTGGTACTGTGGCGTAAGATCATTCAGACCAATCAGGGAATTTGATTAGGAGCCAACGCAATACGGATAAGATCAGGGTGACATGGGTATATCCTCTGGTTCTAGTAAGGACTCCTGCAGCTGCATTCTGGACTAAGAATATTTCTGAGATAAAAGAAGGCGATCCTAGTAATATTATCTACATGAGCTTCAAATGAAAGACTGGAGTCAATAATCACACCAAGGTCTTTTACGGCTACACATGATGAAACTGAAAGGACATCCAGAGTTACTATGTAATCACTTCTAGGTGCATGGGGTCCCAGTAGAAGTACCTCTGTCTTGTCAGAAATAAGTAAAAGGAAGTTAATAAGCATCCACCGTCTAATCTCTTTCACACATTCCTTAACTTTATTAAGCTGGGGTCTGTCATCTGGCTTTGCTGAAACATACATCTGTGTGTCATCAGCATAACAGTGGAAGCTAATACCATGTTTACGAATAATTTTATCCCAAGGTAGCATCTTTTGTTCAAAAAAATCACAAAAATACTCTGCTCTCATGGATATGCAAACAATTGCAAACACAACAAAAAAAAAAAATCTTGGTGCATCATGGCACAAACAAAGGAGATTTCTGAGGACCTCGGGAAAAAAAAGAGTTGTTGATGCTCATCAGGCTGAAAAAGGTTACAAAACCATCTCTAAAGAGTTTGGACTCTCAATCTACAGTCAGATTGTTTACAAATGGAGGAAATCCAGGACTGTTGTTCCCCTCTCCAGGAGTGGAGACCAACAAAGATCACTCCAAGAGCAAGATGTGTAATAGTCTGCAAGGTCACAATGCGACCCAGGGTAACTTCTAAGGAACTAAACTCTCTTTCTCTCACATTGGCTAATGTTAATGTTCATGAGTCCACCATCAGAACAATGAACAACAATGAACTCTCCAAAAAAACCCACTGCTGTCCATCTTCAGTTTGCTAAAGATCATGTAGACAAGCCAGAAGGCCACTGGAAAAATGTTTTGCGGATGGATGAGACCAGAATGGAAATGTTGGTTTATGAGAAGCGTTATGTTTGGAGAAAGAAAACTCTAAAGGAAAACATCAGGACATCCGCCTGTGATCTGAATCTCAAGAGAAAGTTGGTCATGCGGCAAGACAAGGAGCCTAATCACACAAGTCGGTCTACATAAGAATAAAGTTAATGTTTTGGAATGGCCAAGTCAAAGTCCTGACCTTAATCCAATAGAAATGTTGTGGAAGAACCTGAAGCAAGCAGTTCATGTGAGGAAACCCCCCAACATCCCTCACAGATATGTAATATTGGATCATTTTCCTCAATAAACAAATGACCAAGTATAATATATTTGTCTCATTTGTTAAATTGGGTTCTCCTTACCTACTTTTAGGAATTATGTGAAAATCAGATAATGACTTAGGCCATATTTATGCAGGTCATATATGTGTGTGTGTGTGTGTGTGTGTGTGTGTGTGTGTGTGTCGGGGGGATGACTAAGGGAATTTGGCCTATGTGTTACCTCATACAGTGAGGGAAAAAAGTATTTGATCCCCTGCTGATTTTGTACGTTTGCCCACTGACAAAGAAATGATCAGTCTATAATTTTAATGGTAGATTTATTTGAACAGTGAGAGACAGAATAACAAGAAAATCCAGAAAAACGTATGTCAAAAATGTTATAAATTGATTTGCATTTTAATGAGGGAAATAAGTATTTGACTCAACACCTGGCTCCCAGGTGTCTTTTATACAGGTAACGAGCTGAGATTAGGAGCACACTCTTAAAGGGAGTGCTCCTAATCTCAGTTTGTTACCTGTACAAAAGACACCTGTCCACAGAAGCAATCAATCAATCAGATTCCAAACTCTCCACCATGGCCAAGAACAAAGAGCTCTCCAAGGATGTCAGGGACAAGATTGTAGACCTACACAAGTATGGAATGGGCTAAAGGACCATTGCCAAGCATCTTGGTGAGAAGGTGACAACAGTTGGTGCGATTATTCGCAAATGGAAGAAACACAAAAAAACTGTCAATCTCCCTCGGCCTGGGGCTCCATGCAAGATCTCACCTCGTGGAGTTGCAATGATCATGAGAACAGTGAGGAATCAGCCCAGAACTACATGGGAGGATCTTGTCAATGATCTCAAGGCAGCTGGGACCATAGTCATTTACATTTAGTTATTCACTTAGCAGACGCTTTTATCCAAAGCGACTTACAAATGAGAAAGATACAAGCAAAGCGATACATCAAGCAGAGAACAATACAAGAAGTGCTACCATACAAGATCTATTAATTGAATTCCTTGAAGAAGCAAAGTGCAGAGTAGAGGTGTAAGTGCATTTTTAAAAAAAAAATTTTTTATTATTATGAGTTGGTTAGGTGTTCATGGAAGAGGTGGGTCTTTAGCTGTTTTTTGAAGATGGTGAGAGATTCTGCGGTCCGGATTGAGATTGGAAGTGCATTCCACCATTGAGGAACAGTTAGAGTGAAGGTTCTGGAAAGGGACCTTGCACCACGCTGAGTTGGAACTGCTAAACGTTGGTCGCTAATCGATCTCAGATTGCGAGAGGGAACGTAGGCCTTCAGGAGAGAGTTGAGGTAGGAGGGTGCTGTTCCTGAAAAGGTCTTGTAGGTGAGCATCAAGGCCTTGAACTTGATGCGGGCAGCTACAGGAAACCAGTGGAGGGAGATGAAGAGGGGTGTGACATGGGTTCTCTTGGACTGGTTGAAGACGAGGCGTGCTGCAGCATTCTGAATCATCTCAAGGGGTTTGATGGAGCTGGCTGGGAGGCCTGAAAGCAGTGAGTTGCAGTAGTCCAGTTTAGAGATAACAAGAGCCTGAACTAGTATCTGTGTAGCCTGTTTGGTGATGTAGGGTCGGATTTTCTTGATGTTGTAAAGGATGAACCTACAGGACCTTGCAGTTGCTGAGATATGGTCTGTAAAGGTCAAGCAGTCATCAAGAATCACCCCAAGGTTCCTGGCCGTACTGGTTGGCATGAGTGTGAGTGAGCCGAGCTGTACAGTGAGGTTGTGGTTGATTGAGGGACAGGCCGGGATCACGAGAAGCTCAGATTTTGCTAGGTTAAGCTTAAGATGGTTTTCCTTCATCCAGACCGAGATGTCCGAAAGGCAAGCAGAGATGCGTGCAGAGACGGATGGATCGTCAGGCTGGAAGGACAAATGGAGCTGGGTGTCATCAGCATAGCAATGATATGAGAAGCCATGAGACTCAATCACCTGCCCTAGAGATGTAGTGTAGATAGAAAAGAGGAGTGGACCCAGAACTGACCCCTGTGGAACGCCAGTTGTGAGTTGCTGAGTTTCAGAAATACCTCACCTCAATGATACCTTGAAGGATCTGTCAGAGAGATGGGATTCCACCCAGCGCAGAACCATTCCAGTGATGCCCAGGCTGGAGAGAGTTGACAGAAGGATCTGATGGTTCACAGTGTCGAAAGCAGCAGAGAGGTCAAGTAGGATGAGGACAGATGATCTAGAGGTTGCTCTTGCTAGTCGTAAGGCTTCAGTGACGGAAAGCAGAGCAGTCTCCGTGGAGTGGTTGCTCTTGAAGCCAGACTCCTTGGTGTCCAGGAGGTTGTTCTGTGTGGGAAAATTTGAGAGTTGATTAAAAATGGCTCTTTCAAGAGTTTTCAAAAGAAAAGGGAGTAGGGAAACAGGTCTGTAGTTGTCAACTATAGCAGGGTTGAGTGATGGTTTTTTAAGCAGTGGGGTAACCCGGGCTTGCTTAAACGAGGTAGGGTATGTGCCAGTAGAGAGCGATGTGTTAAAGATGCGTGTGAGTGCAGGTAATAGTGTGGGAGAGATGGACTGAAGAAGGTGAGAAGGGATAGGGTCAAGAGGACAGGTTGTGGGATGGCTAGAGAGGAGGAGTTTAGAGACATCAGTCTCTGAGAGGGGAAAGAAGGAAGTCAGTTGGGAGTTACATGGAGGAGTCAGTCTATGCATGTCTGGGGCTGAGAACAGGTTCCTGATTGATGTAACCTTGTTGGTAAAGAAAGTGGCAAAGTCATCTGCAGTGAGAGAAGTAGGGGAAGGGGGAGGAGGGGGACAGAGTAGAGAGGAAAAGGTTTTGAAAAGAATGCGGGTGTTGGGAGAACTAAGAATCTTCTCTTGGTAGAATGTGGCTTTAGCAATGGAGATGCTATTGGAAAAAGAAGAGAGAAGTGTCTGGTAATTGGTTAGGTCAATTGGGTTGTTTGATTTGCACCATTTCCTTTCAGATGCTCTTAGTTTGGCCTGGTTGTTACGCAGAGCTTCTGAGAGCCAAGGACTAGAGGGTGATGTACAAGCAGGTCTGGAGGTTAGGGGACATATGCTGTCAAGAGAAGATGTTAGAGTGGAACATAGCATGTCGGTTGCGGTGTTTAAGTCAAGTGAAGAAAGGTGGCTTTCGGAGGGAAGTAAGGTTGTGACAACGGAGGAGAAATGTGAGGGGGAAAGGGAGCGAAGATTGCGACGAAAAGAGATAGAGGGAGGAGACATTTATGGTGGTGAGGGGAGAGAAATAGAGAACTGGATAAAGAAATGGTCAGAGGTGTGGAGAGGAGTAATGAGAAGATTATGTGTGGTGCAATTACGTGTGAGGATGAGGTCAAGCTGTTTACCGGCTTTGTGGGTTGCTGGTGTGGTGAACTGATTGAGGTCGAATGTGGGAAGGAGAGCAAGAAAGTCAGCTGCATGTGGCTTGTCTACATGAATGTTGAAATCACCAAGGACCAGAAGAGGAGTTCCATCATCTGGGATGGTGGACAGTAGCGTGTCAAATTCATCTATGAACTTCCCCAGTTGACCTGGAGGACGGTAAACAACAAGAAATTGCATTTTGGCAGGGTCAGTGACTGTAACAGCATGAAATTCAAAGGACGTGTATGAGCAAGAGGGAGAAAGACAGGTTAATTTCCATGTTTTGGAGAGAAGCAAACCTGTACCACCCCCTCGTCTGTTGGGGCGTGAGGTATGGGAGAAGTTGAATTTGGAGGCCAGGGCAGCGGGTGTGGCAGTGTTCTCAGCATGGATCCAGGTCTCAGTCAGAGCCAGCACGCTGAGATTGGAGTGGATTGCAAATGCAGAAATGAAATCTGCCTTGTTGACAGCAGATTGGCAGTTCCAATGTCTGACTGAGAATGAGATGGAACCTGCAGAGGCCGCATTCAGAGAGCGTAGGTTGTCCAAGTTGCGTACGTTTCTGGGAGAATGCCACGGTCTGCGCCTGTGGCAAATAACAGGGATGAACGGATGACACATGTTAGTGTGTGGAAACAGGTAAAAGTAAGAGGAATAAAGGGAGAAAAAGTATACTTAGCAGCATGTGTGGTGTCTTGTCGGTGTCCTTGCTCGGTGGACTCGCACAGGTAGATTCGCAGGTCTTTACACGAGCTTGGTCTTCACACGACAAGGGCTGACGCTTCCGCCTCAGCGTTTCTTAATTAATAAATACTGATGTGTTTCTGAGCATGCCTCTTTAATTAGCAAAACAAAAAGAGTAGTCGTGTGAATGAGCGACTCCCGACCGAAACCGAAACTGAATACCGGAATTTGCTTTAATCTAGCAACAAGTCTATAGCTCGTAGCAACAAGGGAGCACAGTTACAGCTTCTATCTGACAATCGGTGCTAAAACTAGTTTCAACTAAAAAATCCAGAAAGAAACACTTACCAGTTACTGTTCGCCTGGGTCAATAATCGCTTCATATAGTCACCAAGAAAACAATTGGTAACACATTACGCCGTGAAGGACTGAAATCCTGCAGCGCCCGCAAGGTCCGCTGCTCAAGAAAGCACATATACATGCCCGTCTGAAGTTTGCCAGTGAACATCTGAATGATTCAGAGGACAACTGGGTGAAAGTGTTGTGGTCAGATGAGACCAAAATGGAGCTCTGTGGCATCAACTCAACTCGCCGTGTTTGGAGGAGGAGGAATGCTGCCTATGACCCCAAGAACACCATCCTCACCGGCAAACATGGAGGTGGAAACATTATGCTTTGGGGGTGTTTTTCTGCTAAGGGGACAGGACAACTTCACCGCATCAAAGGGACGATGGACGGGGTCATGTACCGTCAAATCTTGGGTGAGAACCTCCTTCCCTCAGCCAGGGCATTGAAAATGGGTCGTGGATGGGTATTCTGTCTCTCACTGTTCAAATAAATCTACCATTAAAATTATAGAATGATCATTTCTTTGTCAGTGAGCAAACGTACAAAATCAGTAGGGGATCAAATACTTTTTTCCCTCACTGTATTTATACCCCTGTGAAACAGGACATCATGCTTGAACGGTTTCCTGTTCCTAGTCACCCAGGTGTACTAAAAAATGTAAAATATCAATAGGAACATACTCTCATATGAATTCATAGGGGTGCCAATAATTGTTGCGCACCTACAGTGCCCTCCACTAATATTGGCACCCTTGGTAAATATGAGCAAAGGAGGCTGTGAAAAATTGTCTTCATTGTTGATCCGTTTCATCTATTGTTAAATTTTTTTTTATGGTGTTGTGTTTGCAATTGTTTTTTAAATATAGGTGTGCAACAACTATTGGCACCCCTATGAATGAGTTCTTCAACACCAACCCTAACTACGTCTTCCTGGAGCCCACTTTGTGCACAGGGGCATTGTCACGCTGGAACGGGTTTAAAAGTGTGTCGTTTTAATCTCTAGTAAAATGTCTACATTATAAACAAGGATATATAATGAGAGATTATTGTGCGAGACTGAAAATAAACAGACCCAGTTCCCTTACAACCTTTTGAATTGAAATTATTTATTAAACCTCACTTGAACATCAAAGGATTGGTTTCAAATCATATAACTGGGATACATATACAAATGTAAACTTTTCGTTGGTAAATATAAACATTATATCCGTACCATATATTTCCATTATTTGTTAGCCGTTTATAATAGAAGAGGTTTCTGTTCAAGGATAATGCAATATATATATATATGGAATGGGTGTGCATTTAGTGCTGTGTGTTGGAGCATTTGTTCTCGGCACAGAGCTTTTCCACTTCTCTCATTAGGCGTAAACACATCTCCTCCTGCCAGGGCAGAGCCACACACTGCACTGCTATCGGCAGACCCACACCGCCTCGTACAGCCTGGAACACACAAACACACACACACACGTAGTTATACATTTACAGCAAGCAGTAGACCCCCTTAACCGATCTTATCCACACTGCATTGGCTCCTAATCAAATTTCACATGGATTATAAATATACTACTATTGACCTATAAATGCCTCTAAACGTTTCATGTGTTTTGTTATGCTGCTAATTTCTCAGGTTTTAGTGCGTGTATATATATATATATATATATATGAATGACTGGGTATTTGTGTTTATTTATTTATGACTGGGTCAGCTGTTATTACTTGTGAGTGGTTTTAACCGGACATTTGGTACTTGATTTTGTTCCAGGTCATGTACATGTGTTGGAATAACAATAAAAATCCTCGAATCCTTGAATAAAGCACTGAATGTTCTCGTGCCACTGTACCTGAGAGAACTGTTGGTCTTTTATGCTCGGCCACGCGTACCTCGATCAAAAGGTGCGGGCTATTTGTTAGCACCTTGAATAGTGAAAGCGATAGCAGTGTTAAAATTGGAGACCGGCGACTTCCAGTGTTTAAGTCTATCCTGAAAACATATTGCTTTAGTCACGCCTTTGTGAATCGTTTTCTCATAGGTAAAGGAGCAGATCTATAGGGATCACAGGCATAGAGTGTTTTGGTGAACTGAGGACCCCTCCCAACCCACCCCACTCTCACGCGTCCAGTCATGTTTGTTGGAGGTGGAGTGGCTACACACGTAACAATTAGCATGGTGGGTTTTTTTTTTTTCTTGACACAGACTTGTACTCGTTTTTAAATGCTGTTTGAAACCATAGAAATGCTGCCACCTTGTGGGCAAGATTCAGCATTTAACTGCCTGTAAATTGAAAGGTGGACTTCAGCATTAAAACTACAGCATGCAAAATGTAACAAAAAAATAAAAGATCATTAAAAGAAAATAAAAATAAAATACAGCACCGTTATATGGGATCTTATGAGAATATGGCTGGACAATTCTCAGTGAATTGAGTTACAGGCCAACGAGTTCCAAGGCCCAAGTTGTAACCTCTACCAGGTAAAATAAACCGTGTGTCATGTTCACCTCGACAAAGGTCTTGTCCCAGCCGTCTCCAAAGTATCCTCTGTAGTGTTTCAGCTGATCTTCGTCCTCGGCCGTGACCTCAGTGACAGGAACGACTCCAGCAGGGAAGTTGAGCACGTTGTACAACGCAGTGTAACTCAGAGCAGCTGCACCACCAGCACACACACACATACAAAATCAGGAATAGTGTCGCAGCGGATCAAATCCATTCGATCATTAAATATCTGGCCTGATGATTATACAACAAAAAACTATTTACTGTTCTCTAAAAGGTCAAATTACAGTTCAGTGTTTAGGTTTGCACATAGTGGCCTAATATTCTAATCAGTACAACATGCTGATGGTCTAACGCCGCCTGACACTCCTAGTCCGATTAGCCCCGCCCAATCTCGCCTGAAATTCTGTCGAGGTGAACGTAGACAGTGGAAGGATATTACACTGAGACCCAACGTTAACTGAATTCGCATTTTCAGCATTTATGTAAGGTATTAAAGCATGACCGGGTGTGCTGTTATAGGAAAATAATCAACAACAATATCATCTGTACGATGAAGCAGAGTTACAGGTTCTACCCTGAGCGCCAAACAAGGAAGAAATCTATACGTTACAGCTTTGTTTTCCGGTGTAGTTGAAGTTGTAGGCCGGGCCCAGCATGGGGCAGAGCAGAACGTCCAGCTCCAGCTTCCTCCACTCAGCTATCGTCTCATGGATATATACCTACAAACATGAACAACATGCCTATAATGTTTCCTGCATCATTAATAAAAACCCTCTGGGTCATGCAGTTATAGGAAAATAATCAATCAATCAATCAATCAATTGATTGGGAAACTTGCGCTTCTTGCTTTCTGCCATTCTGACTTTTCTGAGCAATTTGTGTAAAGACGAGGTATTTGATGTTTTATCTAATCAACTGCATAGTTTTTTTTTGTTTTTTTTAAAGGTAATCGTTTATTTTGAAATTGATGCATGCAACACGTTCCAAAAACATTGGGACAGGGGTAATTTAGGACTAATAGCGATGTGACGAGTTGAAACAGGTGAGGTAATCGTCTAACCATAGTATATAAGGAGCCTCCAAAAAGCGCCTAGTCCTTCAGAGCACGGACGGGTCGAGGCTCGGCGATCGGCCAATTGATGCGCCAGTGAATAATCCAACACTTTGAGAACATTCCCCAAAGACATATTGGTAGGATTTGGGGTATTTCACCTTCTACAGCACACAATATAATCGGGAATACTTTGGTAAACCTTTGTCAGTCGACACCATTCGCCGCTGTATCTACAGATGCAAGTTAAGGCTTTACTCTGCAAAGCAGAAGCCGCACATCAGCACTGCCCAGAAGCTCCACCCACTTCTCTGGGCTCGGTCTCATCTGAGATGGACAGTAGCACAGTGGAATCATATCTTGTGGTCCGCCGAGTCGACATTTCAAATAGTTTTTGGACAAAACAGCCGTCGTGTTAAGTCCGTGTTACCACAAATCTGCGACCAGGTTAGTACAGACTAAAATCCAGGTTTAGGTATAGCACTGGGGCAAGCTGAGTGAGTTTTTAGAGTCCAGGCTAACGACTTGGCTTTAGTTAAGTGGAAGTTCCGTAGTGTTGATCGACCGATCTAAATAGGGTGAGCTTTATATATGAGTATATATAAGTATATGTTTCACAACAATTAGGTTCACACCCGTACCTGGACCTCATTGTGCTGCTTCCACAGTTCTTCTACACCACTGCAAAGTAAAAGAAGATGAACCGCTTATGCAAATCATCCATTTTCCCAAAAGGTCTTTAAAGCAGAAAACAGAAGTAACTACCAGACTAAGCGCACATCGTTCCAATCAGATCACTTACAGTCCAATTACTCCAAAAGGATAAACAACAAACAAAAGAAAACGCTGTAGATAAGAGCGTTCGTCATGTTTACTATTCAGGCATAATTGAAGGATTTAGGAAACACAGCTTTTCAGCGTTTGCCCCACACACACACACACACACGTGTCTATACGACTCAGCGGTCCTAAGCATGACACCGCACTTTCATTTCTGATCTCGAGACCCATCCTATATTGCTATATTGTTCAGTTAAAAAACTAATAAGCTTTAAAATGATGAACTGAAGAACTTAAAGAGAAAAAAAAATAAAAATACACCTTGCGAATACAATAAAGTATCGATCGAATAAAATTCACCGTACAAAATCTCTTTAAATGTACACTTTAAATGAAATGAGATACAATTAGTTCTTCATCCAGTCCATTATTTCTTTGCTGGTGTCGCTCCAGTACCGATACCGGGTGTCATTTTATAAGAGATGTACTTTCAGTCTTACCCGACACCACAGATAGCGTGTATAGACGCAGCCATGCGTGGAGACTAAGACGAAAGAGACACAAAAATATATATATTAATAATCAAGCTTTCAAGACAACCGCAAATTAGTTAATGCTAAAATTTAAAAATGCTGCAGCTCATGTCCTTACTAGGAAACTCTCATGTTCTCCAGTTTACAATAAAAACGAAGCGACACTAACTTTTGAAAATGAAAAACTTTTTTTTTTCCCTCTAGAGATTAGCTAGACAAATTAGCTGCTAATAAAGCAACAATAACACATTCAAATGAGAATATAGTCATATAAAATCAACATAAAAATCAATCTCTCAACACCTTCGCTATATATTACTGCCTATCTGTGCTGTACATGAAATAAACAAGTCGAATAATCTCACGATGGGTCTGAGGAGCAGCGACACCAGCCTCTTCCCAAACAGAGGATACGCACAGTACAAGACCTGATGCTTCAGAGATGGATCGACCGGGCCTTTCTTACTGAAAAAGGACACACACACACACAGGGTCAGGAGGGTTTATTTAGAAATGTTGAAAAATAACATTCAAAAATATATATGTCATCAGTAACGTAATCCAAGTATCGCAATATGAAAGTAATGTAATCTGATTATTTTGGATTACTTCAAGGCCACATGTGTAAATAAAGTCAAGAGTAACATTGCATCCCAAAAGCTAGGGCGAACATTTTCTGTTATGTTCTGAACATATCAGATGCCACGAGTGTACCTTCTGAAATCATTCACTCATTTGAATGACCGTGTAATACGAAGCAATGCGATAATATGAAGTTAAACACGACCTTATATGGCCATGGGCGTTGTTGCGACTCAGGACAGCTGTCGTTTGCTGTTACTCTGAAGCGACTGTTTGACGCCGTACACGACAACGCTAACGGTTGAGAGGCAGGAATTTGCCCAATAGTTGCTGCAAGGATTTTATAAATCGACCAATCGGTGTGCAGGAAGGCGGGAATTACAGAGAGGGGGTAAAGCAATGCAAATATGCGCACACATGACGCCGTGTATTAGACCATAAACACATCATAACGAAACTAAAGCCGAGTCCCGGGAAAAGGAGGACGTGTGGTCACCCTAACAGGTTGCTCACGTGAGCCACAATTACCAGGTTTTTTTTTTTTTGGTATCCTGATTACTGTACTCCGTTCCTCCCCGAGCCTGAGCGCACATTACAGGATCGTGTAACAGTGGCTAGAACACGAATAACAGAATGGCAGAGAGAAGATCTGACTCACAAGTGCTGCAGGAGTGTGGCGCCGCCGTCTGCCACGTTTCCCCTCAGAACAAACTCGTGGAAGGCGGTGAATGTCCTGAGAGGGTTAAACGGAATCAGCTACAGCGGAGAGAGCGAGAGGAGGATACACAGGAGTTTACACACACGTACTGTACACACAAATACACACACACACAGACTACATAAATACAGATACTTACATATTTACAATGTACATCTTGGTCTAAAAAGACATTCAAATGATAGTTTTCAGTAGTTTCCTAGTTTCCTGTTTCCATAGTTTCCTCTCTCACTAGTTTCCTGTTTCCATAGTTTCTAGTTTCCTGTTTCCATAGTTTCCTGTCTAACTAGTTTCTAGTTTCATGTCTTCATCATTCCCATCTCTGTAGTTTTCCGTCACTAGTCTCCCAGTCTCCCTAGTCTTAGTGTCTAGTCTTGTTTCCGGTTTTCTTCACGTTTGCCTTGCATGATAGTATCATCTGTAATCAGTCCTGCTATGGATTCTAAAATCACTTGTTTATAAATACCCCAAGTGTCTACATCCCCCCAGCTTCGGGCTCCAATATGATACACGTGAGGCTCGAGCACTGATACCGTGTGTCCTGCTTTTTCCAGGAGCTCTTTGGTCTCTAGTAGAGCTCTGCTCATGCTTGGAGACGGCTGAAAGTACCCGTCGCTCTCGTAGTAACCGATCCTCAGGGGCTCCGAGCTCTCGTACACCTGGTAAAAGAAAAAAATAATGTGATGAAGTATCAAGAAACATGACATTCAATACTGCTGCACTGGAGCGGACTGCGTTCGGTACCTGCTGGTTGAACGGTATGGGAGGAACCGTAGGGTCCAGAGTGAACATGTCTGGGCAGAGTAAAGCTCTCATACACAGAGCCAGACTCTCAACATCACGGGCCATGGGACCAACGGCCGTCAGGGCTGGAAACAAACATTTATTCCAAAGACATTATCATTAATTGGTCACGTTTGCTAGCTACTACTATCCAAATCAATAGGAACTGAGTATCTGGAGCTGTCTTACCTGTCTTCCCACCTTTTACACTCGAAGACAGTCCATGCAAGCTGCATGAAGAGAAAGTCATCGTTATAGTGTTATGAATTACAGTCCTATGAATCATGTTCTCATGAGGCATTTTCAACTGGCCAGTGTAGATGCTAACAGGCTACTGAACTGGCAAAGCAAATATCCATAGTGGCTAGTGAGCTTTAACATTAATAGCTCTGAGTTCTGAGCCCCGAGTTACATTAACATTCATTCATTACATTCAGACGCTTTTATCCAAATGAGGAAATGTGAGCAAAAGTTCAAATGAGTTCAAATGTTCTCACAGCTAGGCCCTTTATATATTTGTTCAATCAAAAAAGGACGATGGTTACCTTCTGAATTAAACGAGGAGAACGTGTCCACCGTAATAATATTATCATATATTGTGATATTCTGTATATTCTGTATAATTGATCTCACGCATGAAATATAAAAACACCTTATCCGGTTGTTTGTGGGTTTTAAGGCGCAGATGCCACAGAAGGCTGCCGGGATGCGGACGCTTCCTCCAAGGTCGCTTCCCAGACCCAGAATAGATCCTCCTCCAGCGATCAGAGCGCCCTCGCCTCCTGAAGAGCCGCCGCACGTCTTCTCGACGTTGCAGGGGTTCACCGTCCTCCCGTATATGGGGTTACTACATTCATAGCTACCATTTTTTTAAACAGCACACAAACACACACACACACACAATACTAGTTCAATAAAGCATCAGAATTGGTTCTGTATAGCACAGTGATGGTGGTGAACTCATAATGAATTCATAATGCATAATTATGCATAATTATGCAAAAATAATGCAAAATGTGTTTCGAGTGTTTTGTGTTTTTGAGTGTGTGAGTGTGTTTTGTCGAGCGTTTCTTACTTGAGGAGACCCTGTGGGATGTTGGTTTTGATGAAGGGGATCGCACCCTGCTTCTTCAGTACCGAGACCACCACACTGTCCTTAACGGCAGGATCATCCAACTTAGTCAACACGCCACAGGTAGAGTCGTAGCCCTACACACACACACACACACAGAACCATTCACACATATACATCGATCAGCCATAACATTAAAACCACTGACAGGTGACGTGAATAAAATTTTGATTGTCGAGGGGTGGGATATATTTATTAGGCAGCAAGTGAACAGTCTGTTCTCGAAGCAGACATACACTCACCATCCACTTCATTAGTATTATATCACAGCAAACCACTGATTACATTTCCCATCCTGCACTGCGGCCTACAAACATGGCCGCCATGGACGGCAATTCCCAGAAACACGCATTCATTCTAATCACGCACACCTGCGTCCACACAATCACACCACAGTTTAAAAGGACTTTCGAGGCGTTCACTCTTTGCGAAGTATTGAGTGTTATCACCGTACCAAGAGTTTGTACCCTGGTGCTCGTTTTGATTCTCGTTCTCGATTCTTGCCTCGCCTCGTTTATTTCACTAGTAATAAAATACTCTGCGCTCGCATCCGTCTCCAAACCGTCCGTGGCAACCGCACTACCAAATAGCGAGCTAAAAATATCTTTAGCCTACACAAGCTTCCCTTTCTTGAAAGGAATGGTGATAATAGGCTTAACAAAAACACTCTCAGCACCTTTAACGGCATACACATCCCTGAAAAAAATCAACTCTCGTTGATGGTCAAGTAAGAACTCGGTGATATCCTGGTTTAGAGGCTCTATTCAGACAGATCAGGGTTTATAAACCATTTGAGGTCCTCATGAACCACACCTTTTTTTTTTGTCTTTATTGTTTTGTGTATTTCTCTCTGTGCTCCTTAGAGGTTGGTGTTTTCGATTTATTTTGTTGAATGATATCTGGTTCATTTGTAGCTTTGAACTGCATTTGAAGACCCGTGTCTGTGTTTTTTTTTTTTTACAGTATCCTCGCTATAATATCGACACGATGAAGAACTTTAAAGCATTAGCTATTGTTTTCCCCACTACAAACAAGAAATATTCCTGATTTAAAGTCCTACTGGTTAACCTTATAGTCACTAGTTCTTCTCCAATACATGGGATTGGATCACAAACCCACAACTATGCTAGTTCCGTAGCGTTCCTTCGGTCGGTCAATACCTCATAATCCAGATTGTCCTTGATGCTGATGGGAATGCCGTACAGTAGGCCGTCTTTGTGCGACTCGATGTCCTCCAGTTGTTTCAGACTCTCCGTGAGGACAGCGGTGCTACAGTTCAGTTTCCTGTTCGCCTCCAGAGCCTTTAGAGGACAGGACAAGTTGAGTATAGAGTTCTTACTACACGATTTGTTACCTGACCAAATGTTTAGTGATCAGTTTTCACACAGCTGCCAAACTTCTGCACAATTAAAGCACTAGTTTAATAAGCATTGGGCACGTGTTAAACTGAATGCAGCACTTATGTTAGAAAGGTTCATACATCTCAAATACGGTTCTCATATCTAAAGACAAAGTCCTTTCTTTACTGAGTTAATGGCAGAGATGGCAGAGAAATTGGATATGTAAGTGTATACAGGTGAGATCTGGGGGCACGTGTGGGTGTGCGAACACTGTGTGAAATTGTGAATGAGTGAGATTTGAGAGTGCACTGAACTTTTTCCATGTAGGCGTGGAGAACAGCGTCGGGCTGCAGAGATCCATCTCTGATCCGTTTACTCAGCTCAGCTAGAGGGAGAGTCACGATGGAGCTCAAATCAACACCAGCATTCTGCAGACACACAAGACTGATCAAACCAGATGTTACGCAATCAGAGAGACAGACAGACAAATAGGCTGAAATAGACAGACATGTAGTTTGATGGTCACACAGACAGGAAGGTAGGGAGAGAGACAGACAGACAGACGTGTAGCTCGACAAACAGACAGACAGACATGTAGCGTGATACATACTGTGCAGTGTGAGAAAGACAGCAGCGAATTCACACGTACACACACATATACACACACAAAATGGGAAAATGGTCTAACAGAACACTATATATAACTGTATAGATAGATCGCATCACGACATTCATAAAAAGGTAAAACTGTCATAAATACTACCTCAACCCCACTGAACACCTTTGGGATGAACTGGAATGCCAACTGCACCCCAGACCTCCTCATCATCCCAACATCACTACCTGACCTCACTAACGCTCTTGTAGCTGAATGAACACAAACCCCCACAGCCACGCCCCAAAAACTAGTGGAAAGCCTTCCCGGAAGAGTTTATTAGGAGATTCCCAAAAAGAAGCTTTTTATAGCAGCAAAGGGGCGAATAAATCTGGAATGCAATATTCAACAAACTCATATTAGTGTGATGGTCAGGTGTCCACAAACTTCTGATTAAAATAATTAAAATAATTAAAATAATACATTCGTGCCACTACTGATGTGTGGCTGTACAGATCATACGGTCGTTTTATTTCTTTGTCTCCAGCTTGGAATTAATTCACCGCAACGCCGGAGTGCGTAATGTTCATAGGTGCCCTAGGCGAAATCCGACATGACGCCCGATCTGCATTTACTGCGGAACTATATACAATAAAATACATAAAGAATAAATGAATATATAATAAATACGATTTTTTATTAGTAGTTATTATCTTTACTATTTTTGCGTACTTATAAAAAATGGTAACATAATAAAGGCCATTTCCATTTTGCGTGTTCTTGACCTAATAGTCTGCACTTCACCTAATATGCCAGCAGGTGGCACTTCAACTTCATTTAATTCAATACAAGAGCCATCCATCCATCCATGAATCTTCTATACCGCTTATCCTTCAGGGTCACAGGGAACCTGGAGTCTATCCCAGGGAGCATCGGGAACAAGGCGGGGTACACCCTGGACAGGGTGCCAGTCCATCGCAGGGCACAATCACATACACACTCACAAACTACGGACACTTTGGACATGCCAATCAGCCTACCATGCATGTCTTTGGACTGGGGGAGGAAACCGGAGTACCCGGAGGAAATCCCCGCAGCACGGGGAGAACATGCAAACTCCGCACACACAGTCCCCGGTGGGACTCGAACCCCGGAGGCATGAGGCGAACGTGCTAACCACTAAGCTAACGTGCGCCCCTGAATGTAAGTCTTTCCATTCAAATGAAGTTAGAAACATGTAGTATGTAACTTTATGTTACAATGTTGTATGTTACATGTGTCATGTTATATGTTATATGTTACAATGTTGTATGTAACTTTAGAGATGGTCCCTTAATTGTTTGCGAATATCGAACATCCAAATACAAGCCAATGTTATGCTAATTCGCTATATAGGGACTAGTGAATGAGTGAACGAGTGAGCGGTTCGTTTTCGTGTCCATTATAAGATTGGACTCTCTCTCTCTCTCCCCTTTTTTCGCTCTCACAGATCTCTCTGCCTCAATTGGACGTGCTGACGTTGTGCACGGGCATTGGACAGGTGGGGACAATTATGTTCCTATCATGTTGTCCCATTCCCCTGTCTTGCCGTATATGGTGTGACTGAGTTTATTATTTGTATATATTGCTACCTATTGTAAATTTTTCTTTTCTTGGTAGCACGAAAGCTGTAGGGGTTGGGTGCCATTTATTTTGAGTCAGTCTTTTGTTCTCCGTTTTGATTCAGCTAGGGAGTTAAGTTAGTATTTTATTTTGAAGTACCTTTGTCCGTTGTTAGTTTATTTAAATTGATACTTGGCAAGATAGCGCCTGTTTTGTTTATTATTTTGGCCTTGCCCAGCCCTGAAGAGATTTGCTTTATGAGTGATTCTGTTTGTTTTGGGATTATTTCATTCTTGCGATCATTAAATTGTCAGGGAAATCAAAGAGTTGAACGAAACGTGTGTCAACCTCATTATTATGATTGAGTTATGTTAATAGTTTTTATGTTACCTAGACCGGGGTCGTAACACGCTTACTTACAAAGCTGCTCATCATGTGGCTCCTCTTTATTTCTATCAGAACTTCTTCAACTTTACATTCCCCCACCTTCTTGAAGATCATCTTCTGAGCACTTATTTGTCTGCTCATAAGTCAAAACACTGGTATAAAGTTAGCTTGAAGTTGGATGTTTGATATTTACAGATATTCGCAAATTAAGGGACCGTCTCTAAAGTTACATACGACATTGGTATACACGTTTCTAACTTCAATAGCATTTAAAGGGAATGACGTACAGTCACAAAACCAACTGTATAGTATTCATGCAGGTGTCAGCTATAACAGACACCTTTTAGATTTTTTTAGACACCTACATGAACACTTTACAGCTGGTTGTGTGACTGTAAGTCGTTCCCTTCAAATGCTATTAAGCTTTAAATTATGGTATATTTTGTGTATGGGCCCATTCGGTAGTGAAATACATATCAAATTTACATATGATTTAATAGTTTATTTTGTTCAATCTCAAAAATCTAAAAGGTGTGCGTTATAGCTGACACCTTCATGAATTTTTTACAGTTGGTTTTATACATTCCCTTCAAATGCTATTGAAGTTAGAAACATGTATACCAATGTCGTATGTAACTTTAGAGATGGTCCCTTAATTTGTGCTTATCTTGTATTTTATTCATATGTTTTTATGCTGGAAGGTGTCCTTGAGTGCCTTGAAAGGTTCCTGAAAATAAATATTATTATTATTATTACTACATGTGCTGATGAACAGGTGAACCCGGTGTGTGTGTGTGCATGCATACCCGAGTCTTAAAGTAGCTGACAGCTTTCTCTGCCTGTCCCAGCTCTTTCTCTCTCTTCTCTCTGGCTCTCTGCAGTTTCCTCTTCACCGTCTGATGTTCTCTCCATTTCAGCAGGAAAACACTCACACAGGCAACACAGAACAAGGACACTGCTACACCCTTCCACTCAGCATCCATGTCTCAACTCACCTGCCCTCTTACCCTCTATATTAACTACACAGTGTGAACCAATATGATCCACCCTCGAGCTGTTTGTTTTGACTCTGCATGAATCAATGAGTCACATGTAAGGTTGCCAAGTACTGAGAAGTCAGTTCTTTTCAGGTCAAAGCTGAAAACCGACTTGCATAGATGAACTGTTATTGTTTATATACCGAATTATGCAATGTTACAGAAGCCCTACGCAGCAGGGGCTCAAATGTAAAATTTCCGCACTGCTTGCTGACCTGGCTTCTTAGTGTCATAGAAGATACGACCACATCACCCCGATCTTATCCACACTGCATTGGCTCCCAGTGAAATCTCGCACTGATTAAAAAATACTAATATTGACCTATGAACCGCTAAACGGTCTCGCGCCACAGTACCTGAGAGAACTTTTGGTTTTCTTTGAACCACCATGCCTACTTAGATCAAAAAGTGTAGGCAGGGGGAATAACTTTCTCTTACAGAGCCCCACAGTTATGGAACAGCCTTCTAATTAGTGTTCGGGACTCAGACACAGTCTCAGTGTTTAAGTCTAGGCTGAAAACGTATTTGTTTACTCAAGCTTACAATGAGTAGACTTTCTTTTACGCAAAGCATACAGCCTTACCTAACAATCTCTCTCTCTCTTTACCTCCCTCTCCCTCACTCCTTCTGTCGACCCACACATGATTTTACGGAGATGCCAGTGATCCTGATCCTTTCTGCTCTCCGGACCTGCAGGATCCATCCTGATGCCCTACCTCTTGATGGAGCTCTGATCAACTGGAGACTACAGTCTGGAGATCGCTGACGATGGTACCGCTTGAAGTACTATAGAAATGGTTTTGGACCTCAATTCCACATGGACGTTCTCGCTGTGGTTGCTGAGACTACGGTTGCTGCGATGTCCTTAGGACTGCATTTACCACATGCAGTTTTACACTCAGGTCTCCTTTAGTGAACAGTGGACTAGTTCAACACACAGACTTCATATAAAAACCATAATGAACTTTCCTTTACTCTCACACTATCTGTCGTTACCCAGATGAGGACGGGTTCCCTTCTGAGTCCGGTTCCTCTCAAGGTTTTTTCCTCGTATCATCTCAGGGAGTTTTTCCTCACCACAGTCACCACCGTCTCGCCCAATAGGGATAAATCCACACACTTAAAATCTCTATCCTGTTTTTATATATTTCTGTAAAGCTGCTTTGAGACAATGTCCGTTGTTAAAAGAGCTAAATGAATTGTCTCAAAGTTTTAACTTTCTGTTGGGAAACCATCTGTTCCAAGATGTTGATGACTTCCTCTTTGTCAATAGGAACGTCACTCTCTATCCCAAGTAGCAGCAAGTCTTGAAAAGTGCCTTCGTTATTATTATTCTGTATTACCCTGATATAAAGCACAGATTGCCTCTCACTCTGTAACTTTACTGGACTATATGTGTACAGCAAAAAGGCTTGAGCAAGAAGAGCTCACCATGGAGATCATCGAAGAAAGGGAAGAGAAGAAAGACAGAAAAGACTCGAAGAGGAGCTGAAGGATTTGGATCTTGCGGAACTGGAGGAGAAACTGGATCGTGCTCACGCCAAAGCAAAAACTGAAATGATTGGAGTGAGAACGGCTAACATGCTAGCTCTGAGAGATAGTCAGAGGAGAATTGATAAATGGCATAGAAACATTGATGTTCTTGTATGTAAAATGGCTGAGAAATGTAATTAAGATAGAATAAGCGCTTTGTGTGATTCTGTGCAGGATAAATGTAAATGAGATGAGCTTGACAGCTTTGCAGAGAAATAGACAGGGAGTGTCTGTGTGTGTGTGTGCATCAGCCTGATATTTGAGAAGCCACAGCAGCATGTGTGTACCTACAAACGGTCAGGCACTTATAATACCTAACCGAGATGGTTAGATACTTGCTTGTTATGCTTAAAATGAAAAGCAAGTGTGATAAGTTATCAGATGTACCTAGGAAATGGTACAAAAAGTGCCTGAGCTGAGGTACAAAAAGTGCCTGAGCTGAGGTGCAAAAAGTGCCTTGGTTATAGTATAAACACAAGGTGTATGACTGTTAGAATTTTGACCCCATCTTTGGGTTCATTTCACACGGGCAGTTTCGCTGTGGTTGCTGGGACTACGGTTGCTGCGATGGCTTTGGGACTGCAATGACCACATGCAGTTTTACACTCAGGTCTCCTTTAGTGAACAGTGGACTAGTTCAACAAACAGACTTCATATAAACACCATAATGAACTTTCCTTTACTTTCACACTCTCCGTTGTTACCCAGATGAGGACGGGTTCCCTTCTGAGTCCGGTTCCTCTCAAGGTTTCTTCCTCATATCATCTCAGGGAGTTTTTCCTCACCACCGTCACCACCGTCTCGCCCAATAGGGATAAATTCACACACTTAAAATCTCTATCCTGTGTTTATATGTTTCTGTAAAGCTGCTTTCAGACAACGTCCAACTCTCGTGTTAATTTGACTTCAGGTGCTTTTTACGTAATATAATTGTTTATTAATTAATGCTGAGAGGGGCACTTTTAAATAAATTTAGACCTTCTGCACGTCCCTGCTAAGCGGCCATGCGTTATGAATTTTTGCTTTCTTGTTTTCTCATGATCTTGACATAACAAAGGCTGTTCCCTCAACAAGAATCCAATATGATTCTTACACGTTTGGTTGATCAAGATAATCTTCCCAAATGAACACAATTTTGAAGCCTCAATACAATCGCCAGAAGTAAAAAGCTAAACTTAAGCTATAATCGAACTACTCCAAGGTCACATGACTTCACCGTCACTACCACTGGAAAATACTATCAACTGATACGTCTACAAGTGGGAAAGTCTGAGTTGGAATAGTTCGCAAGAGCGCGACTATAAACACCACGAGGCTGTAGTAGATGAGTTTTCCTGTTCGGCGTGATGACGTTTAATGTCCCCGATAACCTCTATAGTACCGTTTAGCCACTTGTCCGCAACCGCCTTTTTCAAGACTCGTAAAAGCTTAACAAAATCATGAGCGGTGTATTACCGATTGTATTTTATGTCGTAGAATAGAATAAAACATGAAAATATCTTGAGCTTGTGCTAACCACAGGCCTTCTTTCAGACCTTTAACCGAATACACATTCCAAAAAAACCCACTGACTTCAGGACAATGGCTGTCGAATACACAGAAAAATTAAGTCGAGATCATGAGAAAAATACTTTCGTGGACACGCCCCCAGCTGAAAAAATACCCCATAGAAACTCACATAGAATGTGTAATGGTTTTAATGGTTATAATGAGAACTGTATTGATTTTAATGGAAACTGTAATGGTCCCTGTGGGTTTCTACCGGTACTGTAAATTGTTGGCTTCTATTGGTGGTATGTTATGTCTAGCAGATGCCATTAAGGACCAATGATGGTAATGGTAATGGTTTTAATGTTTAGATGATGATTTGTAATGGTAGTTGTAGTGGAAACCATTAACATTTCTGTGATGGTTTCTGAAGAAGCATGAGACAGAATCTGTTGCTCTGCTGAACAACAGACACAATAGCATTGCAAAAGGAATTCAGCTTATTGTAAGCTCGTGAGCTGATTGGGATTCAGAAGAGTCGACTCTTATTGGTGAGCCGAGCCAAATGATTTGATTCGTTGAAACGAGCCAGAGTTCCCATCACTGATCAGCGAAGACCAGCTCAGTCAAGTTATCTGGTAACACTTTACAAAAATAGTACATGAATAATCATGCACTAATACATGAATGAACACCTACTTAAATATGAACTAACGATGGGTTAACATTAACTACGCGATTCTTATGAATCAATGCGTTAATAACGATCACCTTAAGTATATGTTAAGTGCGTTTGTTACACATTTTAACCCAACAAGCTGAGCTGTGGTACTGTGGCGTAAGATCATTCAGACCAATCAGGGAATTTGATTAGGAGCCAACGCAATACGGATAAGATCAGGGTGACATGGGTATATCCTCTGGTTCTAGTAAGGACTCCTGCAGCTGCATTCTGGACTAAGAATATTTCTGAGATAAAAGAAGGCGATCCTAGTAATATTATCTACATGAGCTTCAAATGAAAGACTGGAGTCAATAATCACACCAAGGTCTTTTACGGCTACACATGATGAAACTGAAAGGACATCCAGAGTTACTATGTAATCACTTCTAGGTGCATGGGGTCCCAGTAGAAGTACCTCTGTCTTGTCAGAAATAAGTAAAAGGAAGTTAATAAGCATCCACCGTCTAATCTCTTTCACACATTCCTTAACTTTATTAAGCTGGGGTCTGTCATCTGGCTTTGCTGAAACATACATCTGTGTGTCATCAGCATAACAGTGGAAGCTAATACCATGTTTACGAATAATTTTATCCCAAGGTAGCATCTTTTGTTCAAAAAAATCACAAAAATACTCTGCTCTCATGGATATGCAAACAATTGCAAACACAACAAAAAAAAAAAATCTTGGTGCATCATGGCACAAACAAAGGAGATTTCTGAGGACCTCGGGAAAAAAAAAAGAGTTGTTGATGCTCATCAGGCTGAAAAAGGTTACAAAACCATCTCTAAAGAGTTTGGACTCTCAATCTACAGTCAGATTGTTTACAAATGGAGGAAATCCAGGACTGTTGTTCCCCTCTCCAGGAGTGGAGACCAACAAAGATCACTCCAAGAGCAAGATGTGTAATAGTCTGCAAGGTCACAATGCGACCCAGGGTAACTTCTAAGGAACTAAACTCTCTTTCTCTCACATTGGCTAATGTTAATGTTCATGAGTCCACCATCAGAACAATGAACAACAATGAACTCTCCAAAAAAACCCACTGCTGTCCATCTTCAGTTTGCTAAAGATCATGTAGACAAGCCAGAAGGCCACTGGAAAAATGTTTTGCGGATGGATGAGACCAGAATGGAAATGTTGGTTTATGAGAAGCGTTATGTTTGGAGAAAGAAAACTCTAAAGGAAAACATCAGGACATCCGCCTGTGATCTGAATCTCAAGAGAAAGTTGGTCATGCGGCAAGACAAGGAGCCTAATCACACAAGTCGGTCTACATAAGAATAAAGTTAATGTTTTGGAATGGCCAAGTCAAAGTCCTGACCTTAATCCAATAGAAATGTTGTGGAAGAACCTGAAGCAAGCAGTTCATGTGAGGAAACCCCCCAACATCCCTCACAGATATGTAATATTGGATCATTTTCCTCAATAAACAAATGACCAAGTATAATATATTTGTCTCATTTGTTAAATTGGGTTCTCCTTACCTACTTTTAGGAATTATGTGAAAATCAGATAATGACTTAGGCCATATTTATGCAGGTCATATATGTGTGTGTGTGTGTGTGTGTGTGTGTGTGTGTGTGTGTGTGTGTGTGTCGGGGGGATGACTAAGGGAATTTGGCCTATGTGTTACCTCATACAGTGAGGGAAAAAAGTATTTGATCCCCTGCTGATTTTGTACGTTTGCCCACTGACAAAGAAATGATCAGTCTATAATTTTAATGGTAGATTTATTTGAACAGTGAGAGACAGAATAACAAGAAAATCCAGAAAAACGTATGTCAAAAATGTTATAAATTGATTTGCATTTTAATGAGGGAAATAAGTATTTGACTCAACACCTGGCTCCCAGGTGTCTTTTATACAGGTAACGAGCTGAGATTAGGAGCACACTCTTAAAGGGAGTGCTCCTAATCTCAGTTTGTTACCTGTACAAAAGACACCTGTCCACAGAAGCAATCAATCAATCAGATTCCAAACTCTCCACCATGGCCAAGAACAAAGAGCTCTCCAAGGATGTCAGGGACAAGATTGTAGACCTACACAAGTATGGAATGGGCTAAAGGACCATTGCCAAGCATCTTGGTGAGAAGGTGACAACAGTTGGTGCGATTATTCGCAAATGGAAGAAACACAAAAAAACTGTCAATCTCCCTCGGCCTGGGGCTCCATGCAAGATCTCACCTCGTGGAGTTGCAATGATCATGAGAACAGTGAGGAATCAGCCCAGAACTACATGGGAGGATCTTGTCAATGATCTCAAGGCAGCTGGGACCATAGTCATTTACATTTACAGTTATTCACTTAGCAGACGCTTTTATCCAAAGCGACTTACAAATGAGAAAGATACAAGCAAAGCGATACATCAAGCAGAGAACAATACAAGAAGTGCTACCATACAAGATCTATTAATTGAATTCCAGAAGAAGCAAAGTGCAGAGTAGAGGTGTAAGTGCATTTTTAAAAAAAATTTTTTTTATTATTATGAGTTGGTTAGGTGTTCATGGAAGAGGTGGGTCTTTAGCTGTTTTTTGAAGATGGTGAGAGATTCTGCGGTCCGGATTGAGATTGGAAGTGCATTCCACCATTGAGGAACAGTTAGAGTGAAGGTTCTGGAAAGGGACCTTGCACCACGCTGAGTTGGAACTGCTAAACGTTGGTCGCTAATCGATCTCAGATTGCGAGAGGGAACGTAGGCCTTCAGGAGAGAGTTGAGGTAGGAGGGTGCTGTTCCTGAAAAGGTCTTGTAGGTGAGCATCAAGGCCTTGAACTTGATGCGGGCAGCTACAGGAAACCAGTGGAGGGAGATGAAGAGGGGTGTGACATGGGTTCTCTTGGACTGGTTGAAGACGAGGCGTGCTGCAGCATTCTGAATCATCTCAAGGGGTTTGATGGAGCTGGCTGGGAGGCCTGAAAGCAGTGAGTTGCAGTAGTCCAGTTTAGAGATAACAAGAGCCTGAACTAGTATCTGTGTAGCCTGTTTGGTGATGTAGGGTCGGATTTTCTTGATGTTGTAAAGGATGAACCTACAGGACCTTGCAGTTGCTGAGATATGGTCTGTAAAGGTCAAGCAGTCATCAAGAATCACCCCAAGGTTCCTGGCCGTACTGGTTGGCATGAGTGTGAGTGAGCCGAGCTGTACAGTGAGGTTGTGGTTGATTGAGGGACAGGCCGGGATCACGAGAAGCTCAGATTTTGCTAGGTTAAGCTTAAGATGGTTTTCCTTCATCCAGACCGAGATGTCCGAAAGGCAAGCAGAGATGCGTGCAGAGACGGATGGATCATCAGGCTGGAAGGACAAATGGAGCTGGGTGTCATCAGCATAGCAATGATATGAGAAGCCATGAGACTCAATCACCTGCCCTAGAGATGTAGTGTAGATAGAAAAGAGGAGTGGACCCAGAACTGACCCCTGTGGAACGCCAGTTGTGAGTTGCTGAGTTTCAGAAATACCTCACCTCAATGATACCTTGAAGGATCCGTCAGAGAGATGGGATTCCACCCAGCGCAGAACCATTCCAGTGATGCCCAGGCTGGAGAGAGTTGACAGAAGGATCTGATGGTTCACAGTGTCGAAAGCAGCAGAGAGGTCAAGTAGGATGAGGACAGATGATCTAGAGGTTGCTCTTGCTAGTCGTAAGGCTTCAGTGACGGAAAGCAGAGCAGTCTCCGTGGAGTGGTTGCTCTTGAAGCCAGACTCCTTGGTGTCCAGGAGGTTGTTCTGTGTGGGAAAATTTGAGAGTTGATTAAAAATGGCTCTTTCAAGAGTTTTCAAAAGAAAAGGGAGTAGGGAAACAGGTCTGTAGTTGTCAACTATAGCAGGGTTGAGTGATGGTTTTTTAAGCAGTGGGGTAACCCGGGCTTGCTTAAACGAGGTAGGGTATGTGCCAGTAGAGAGCGATGTGTTAAAGATGCGTGTGAGTGCAGGTAATAGTGTGGGAGAGATGGACTGAAGAAGGTGAGAAGGGATAGGGTCAAGAGGACAGGTTGTGGGATGGCTAGAGAGGAGGAGTTTAGAGACATCAGTCTCTGAGAGGGGAAAGAAGGAAGTCAGTTGGGAGTTACATGGAGGAGTCAGTCTATGCATGTCTGGGGCTGAGAACAGGTTCCTGATTGATGTAACCTTGTTGGTAAAGAAAGTGGCAAAGTCATCTGCAGTGAGAGAAGTAGGGGAAGGGGGAGGAGGGGGACAGAGTAGAGAGGAAAAGGTTTTGAAAAGAATGCGGGTGTTGGGAGAACTAAGAATCTTCTCTTGGTAGAATGTGGCTTTAGCAATGGAGATGCTATTGGAAAAAGAAGAGAGAAGTGTCTGGTAATTGGTTAGGTCAATTGGGTTGTTTGATTTGCACCATTTCCTTTCAGATGCTCTTAGTTTGGCCTGGTTGTTACGCAGAGCTTCTGAGAGCCAAGGACTAGAGGGTGATGTACAAGCAGGTCTGGAGGTTAGGGGACATATGCTGTCAAGAGAAGATGTTAGAGTGGAACATAGCATGTCGGTTGCGGTGTTTAAGTCAAGTGAAGAAAGGTGGCTTTCGGAGGGAAGTAAGGTTGTGACAACGGAGGAGAAATGTGAGGGGGAAAGGGAGCGAAGATTGCGACGAAAAGAGATAGAGGGAGGAGACATTTATGGTGGTGAGGGGAGAGAAATAGAGAACTGGATAAAGAAATGGTCAGAGGTGTGGAGAGGAGTAATGAGAAGATTATGTGTGGTGCAATTACGTGTGAGGATGAGGTCAAGCTGTTTACCGGCTTTGTGGGTTGCTGGTGTGGTGAACTGATTGAGGTCGAATGTGGGAAGGAGAGCAAGAAAGTCAGCTGCATGTGGCTTGTCTACATGAATGTTGAAATCACCAAGGACCAGAAGAGGAGTTCCATCATCTGGGATGGTGGACAGTAGCGTGTCAAATTCATCTATGAACTTCCCCAGTTGACCTGGAGGACGGTAAACAACAAGAAATTGCATTTTGGCAGGGTCAGTGACTGTAACAGCATGAAATTCAAAGGACGTGTATGAGCAAGAGGGAGAAAGACAGGTAAATTTCCATGTTTTGGAGAGAAGCAAACCTGTACCACCCCCTCGTCTGTTGGGGCGTGAGGTATGGGAGAAGTTGAATTTGGAGGCCAGGGCAGCGGGTGTGGCAGTGTTCTCAGCATGGATCCAGGTCTCAGTCAGAGCCAGCACGCTGAGATTGGAGTGGATTGCAAATGCAGAAATGAAATCTGCCTTGTTGACAGCAGATTGGCAGTTCCAATGTCTGACTGAGAATGAGATGGAACCTGCAGAGGCCGCATTCAGAGAGCGTAGGTTGTCCAAGTTGCGTACGTTTCTGGGAGAATGCCACGGTCTGCGCCTGTGGCAAATAACAGGGATGAACGGATGACACGTTAGTGTGTGGAAACAGGTAAAAGTAAGAGGAATAAAGGGAGAAAAAGTATACTTAGCAGCATGTGTGGTGTCTTGTCGGTGTCCTTGCTCGGTGGACTCGCACAGGTAGATTCGCAGGTCTTTACACGAGCTCGGTCTTCACACGACAAGGGCTGACGCTTCCGCCTCAGCGTTTCTTAATTAATAAATACTGATGTGTTTCTGAGCATGCCTCTTTAATTAGCAAAACAAAAAGAGTAGTCGTGTGAATGAGCGACTCCCGACCGAAACCGAAACTGAATACCGGAATTTGCTTTAATCTAGCAACAAGTCTATAGCTCGTAGCAACAAGGGAGCACAGTTACAGCTTCTATCTGACAATCGGTGCTAAAACTAGTTTCAACTAAAAAATCCAGAAAGAAACACTTACCAGTTACTGTTCGCCTGGGTCAATAATCGCTTCATATAGTCACCAAGAAAACAATTGGTAACACACTACGCCGTGAAGGACTGAAATCCTGCAGCGCCCGCAAGGTCCGCTGCTCAAGAAAGCACATATACATGCCCGTCTGAAGTTTGCCAGTGAACATTTGAATGATTCAGAGGACAACTGGGTGAAAGTGTTGTGGTCAGATGAGACCAAAATGGAGCTCTGTGGCATCAACTCAACTCGCCGTGTTTGGAGGAGGAGGAATGCTGCCTATGACCCCAAGAACACCATCCCCACCGTCAAACATGGAGGTGGAAACATTATGCTTTGGGGGTGTTTTTCTGCTAAGGGGACAGGACAACTTCACCGCATCAAAGGGACGATGGACGGGGTCATGTACCGTCAAATCTTGGGTGAGAACCTCCTTCCCTCAGCCAGGGCATTGAAAATGGGTCGTGGATGGGTATTCCAGCATGACAATGACCCAAAACACATGGCCAAGGCAACAAAGGAGTGGCTCGAGAAGAAGCACATTAAGGTCCTGGAGCGGCCTAGCCAGTCTCCAGACCTTAATCCCATAGAAAATCTGTGGAGGGAGCTGAAGGTTTGAGTTGCCTTAATGACTTGGAGAAGCTCTGCAAAGAGGAGTGGGACAAAATCCCTCCTGAGATGTGTGCAAACCTGGTGGCCAACTACAAGAAACGTCTGACCTCTGTGATTGCCAACAAGGGTTTTGCCACCAAGTACTAAGTCTTGTTTTGCAGAGGGGTCAAATACTTATTTCCCTCATTAAAATGCAAATCAATTTATAACATTTTTGACATGCGTTTTTCTGGATTTTTTTCGTTGTTGTTATTCTGTCTCTCACTGTTCAAATAAATCTACCATTAAAATTATAGAATGATAATTTCTTTGTCAGTGAGCAAACGTACAAAATCAGTAGGGGATCAAATACTTTTTTCCCTCACTGTATTTATACCCCTGTGAAACAGGACATCATGCTTGAACGGTTTCCTGTTCCTAGTCACCCAGGTGTACTAAAAAATGTAAAATATCAATAGGAACATACTCTCATATGAATTCATAGGGGTGCCAATAATTGTTGCGCACCTACAGTGCCCTCCACTAATATTGGCACCCTTGGTAAATATGAGCAAAGGAGGCTGTGAAAAATTGTCTTCATTGTTGATCCGTTTCATCTATTGTTAAATTTTTTTTTATGGTGTTGTGTTTGCAATTGTTTTTTAAATATAGGTGTGCAACAACTATTGGCACCCCTATGAATGAGTTCTTCAACACCAACCCTAACTACGTCTTCCTGGAGCCCACTTTGTGCACAGGGGCATTGTCACGCTGGAACGGGTTTAAAAGTGTGTCGTTTTAATCTCTAGTAAAATGTCTACATTATAAACAAGGATATATAATGAGAGATTATTGTGCGAGACTGAAAATAAACAGACCCAGTTCCCTTACAACCTTTTGAATTGAAATTATTTATTAAACCTCACTTGAACATCAAAGGATTGGTTTCAAATCATATAACTGGGATACATATATAAATGTAAACTTTTCGTTGGTAAATATAAACATTATATCCGTACCATATATTTCCATTATTTGTTAGCCGTTTATAATAGAAGAGGTTTCTGTTCAAGGATAATGCAATATATATATATATGGAATGGGTGTGCATTTAGTGCTGTGTGTTGGAGCATTTGTTCTCGGCACAGAGCTTTTCCACTTCTCTCATTAGGCGTAAACACATCTCCTCCTGCCAGGGCAGAGCCACACACTGCACTGCTATCGGCAGACCCACACCGCCTCGTACAGCCTGGAACACACAAACACACACACACACGTAGTTATACATTTACAGCAAGCAGTAGACCCCCTTAACCGATCTTATCCACACTGCATTGGCTCCTAATCAAATTTCACATGGATTATAAATATACTACTATTGACCTATAAATGCCTCTAAATGTTTCATGTGTTTTGTTATGCTGCTAATTTCTCAGGTTTTAGTGCGTGTGTATATATATATATATATATATATATATATATATATATATATATATATGAATGACTGGGTATTTTTGTTTATTTATTTATGACTGGGTCAGCTGTTATTACTTGTGAGTGGTTTTAACCGGACATTTGGTACTTGATTTTGTTCCAGGTCATGTACATGTGTTGGAATAACAATAAAAATCCTCGAATCCTTGAATAAAGCACTGAATGTTCTCGTGCCACTGTACCTGAGAGAACTGTTGGTCTTTTATGCTCGGCCACGCGTACCTCGATCAAAAGGTGCGGGCTATTTGTTAGCACCTTGAATAGTGAAAGCGATAGCAGTGTTAAAATTGGAGACCGGCGACTTCCAGTGTTTAAGTCTATCCTGAAAACATATTGCTTTAGTCACGCCTTTGTGAATCGTTTTCTCATAGGTAAAGGAGCAGATCTATAGGGATCACAGGCATAGAGTGTTTTGGTGAACTGAGGACCCCTCCCACCCCACCCCACTCTCACACGTCCAGTCATGTTTGTTGGAGGTGGAGTGGCTACACACGTAACAATTAGCATGGTGGGTTTTTTTTTTTCTTGACACAGACTTGTACTCGTTTTTAAATGCTGTTTGAAACCATAGAAATGCTGCCACCTTGTGGGCAAGATTCAGCATTTAACTGCCTGTAAATTGAAAGGTGGACTTCAGCATTAAAACTACAGCATGCAAAATGTAACAAAAAAATAAAAGATCATTAAAAGAAAATAAAAATAAAATACAGCACCGTTATATGGGATCTTATGAGAATATGGCTGGACAATTCTCAGTGAATTGAGTTACAGGCCAACGAGTTCCAAGGCCCAAGTTGTAACCTCTACCAGGTAAAATAAACCGTGTGTCATGTTCACCTCGACAAAGGTCTTGTCCCAGCCGTCTCCAAAGTATCCTCTGTAGTGTTTCAGCTGATCTTCGTCCTCGGCCGTGACCTCAGTGACAGGAACGACTCCAGCAGGGAAGTTGAGCACGTTGTACAACGCAGTGTAACTCAGAGCAGCTGCACCACCAGCACACACACACATACAAAATCAGGAATAGTGTCGCAGCGGATCAAATCCATTCGATCATTAAATATCTGGCCTGATGATTATACAACAAAAAACTATTTACTGTTCTCTAAAAGGTCAAATTACAGTTCAGTGTTTAGGTTTGCACATAGTGGCCTAATATTCTAATCAGTACAACTTGCTGATGGTCTAACGCCGCCTGACACTCCTAGTCCGATTAGCCCCGCCCAATCTCGCCTGAAATTCTGTCGAGGTGAACGTAGACAGTGGAAGGATATTACACTGAGACCCAACGTTAACTGAATTTGCATTTTCAGCATTTATGTAAGGTATTAAAACATGACCGGGTGTGCTGTTATAGGAAAATAATCAACAACAATATCATCTGTACGATGAAGCAGAGTTACAGGTTCTACCCTGAGCGCCAAACAAGGAAGAAATCTATACGTTACAGCTTTGTTTTCCGGTGTAGTTGAAGTTGTAGGCCGGGCCCAGCATGGGGCAGAGCAGAACGTCCAGCTCCAGCTTCCTCCACTCAGCTATCGTCTCATGGATATATACCTACAAACATGAACAACATGCCTATAATGTTTCCTGCATCATTAATAAAAACCCTCTGGGTCATGCAGTTATAGGAAAATAATCAATCAATCAATCAATTGATTGATTGGGAAACTTGCGCTTCTTGCTTTCTGCCATTCTGACTTTTCTGAGCAATTTGTGTAAAGACGAGGTATTTGATGTTTTATCTAATCAACTGCATAGTTTTTTTTTGTTTTTTTAAAGGTAATCGTTTATTTTGAAATTGATGCATGCAACACGTTCCAAAAACATTGGGACAGGGGTAATTTAGGACTAATAGCGATGTGACGAGTTGAAACAGGTGAGGTAATCGTCTAACCATAGTATATAAGGAGCCTCGAAAAAGCGCCTAGTCCTTCAGAGCACGGACGGGTCGAGGCTCGGCGATCGGCCAATTGATGCGCCAGTGAATAATCCAACACTTTAATCCAACATTCCCCAAAGACATATTGGTAAGATTTGGGGTATTTCACCTTCTACAGCACACAATATAATCGGGAATACTTTGGTAAACCTTTGTCAATCGACACCATTCGCCGCTGTATCTACAGATGCAAGTTAAGGCTTTACTCTGCAAAGCAGAAGCCGCACATCAGCACTGCCCAGAAGCTCCACCCACTTCTCTGGGCTCGGTCTCATCTGAGATGGACAGTAGCACAGTGGAATCATATTTTGTGGTCCGCCGAGTCGACATTTCAAATAGTTTTTGGACAAAACAGCCGTCGTGTTAAGTCCGTGTTACCACAAATCTGCGACCAGGTTAGTACAGACTAAAATCCAGGTTTAGGTATAGCACTGGGGCAAGCTGAGTGAGTTTTTAGAGTCCAGGCTAACGACTTGGCTTTAGTTAAGTGGAAGTTCCGTAGTGTTGATCGACCGATCTAAATAGGGTGAGCTTTATATATGAGTATATATAAGTATATGTTTCACAACGATTAAATTCACACCCGTACCTGGACCTCATTGTGCTGCTTCCACAGTTCTTCTACACCACTGCAAAGTAAAAGAAGATGAACCGCTTATGCAAATCATCCATTTTCCCAAAAGGTCTTTAAAGCAGAAAACAGAAGTAACTACCAGACTAAGCGTACATCGTTCCAATCAGATCACTTACAGTCCAATTACTCCAAAGGGATAAACAACAAACAAAAGAAAACGCTGTAGATAAGAGCGTTCGTCATGTTTACTATTCAGGCATAATTGAAGGATTTAGGAAACACAGCTTTTCAGCGTTTGCCACACACACACACACACACACACACACACACCTATACGACTCAGCGGTCCTAAGCATGACACCGCACTTTCATTTCTGATCTCGAGACCCATCCTATATTGCTATATTTTTCAGTTAAAAAACTAATAAGCTTTAAAATGATGAACTGAAGAACTTAAAGAGAAAAAAAATTAAAAATACACCTTGCGAATACAATAAAGTATCGATCGAATAAAATTCACCGTACAAAATCTCTTTAAATGTACACTTTAAATGAAATGAGATAGAATTAGTTCTTCATCCAGTCCATTATTTCTTTGCTGGTGTCGCTCCAGTACCGATACCGGGTGTCATTTTATAAGAGATGTACTTTCAGTCTTACCCGACACCACAGATAGCGTGTATAGACGCAGCCATGCGTGGAGACTAAGACGAAAGAGACACAAAAATATATATATTAATAATCAAGCTTTCAAGACAACCGCAAATTAGTTAATGCTAAAATTTAAAAATGCTGCAGCTCATGTCCTTACTAGGAAACTCTCATGTTCTCCAGTTTACAATAAAAACGAAGCGACACTAACTTTTGAAAATGAAAAACTTTTTTTTTTCCCTCTAGAGATTAGCTAGACAAATTAGCTGCTAATAAAGCAACAATAACACATTCAAATGAGAATATAGTCATATAAAATCAACATAAAAATCAATCTCTCAACACCTTCGCTATATATTACTGCCTATCTGTGCTGTACATGAAATAAACAAGTCGAATAATCTCACGATGGGTCTGAGGAGCAGCGACACCAGCCTCTTCCCAAACAGAGGAAACGCACAGTACAAGACCTGATGCTTCAGAGATGGATCGACCGGGCCTTTCTTACTGAAAAAGGACACACACACACACAGGGTCAGGAGGGTTTATTTAGAAATGTTGAAAAATAACATTCAAAAATATATATGTCATCAGTAACGTAATCCAAGTATCGCAATATGAAAGTAATGTAATCTGATTACTTTTGGATTACTTCAAGGCCACATGTGTAAATAAAGTCAAGAGTAACATTGCATCCCAAAAGCTAGGGCGAACATGTTCTGTTATGTTCTGAACATATCAGATGCCACGAGTGTACCTTGTGAAATCATTCACTCATTTGAATGACCGTGTAATACGAAGCAATGCGATAATATGAAGTTAAACACGACCTTATATGGCCATGGGCGTTGTTGCGACTCAGGACAGCTGTTGTTTGCTGTTATTCTGAAGCAACTGTTTGACGCCGTACACGACAACGCTTCGCAGTATGCTAACGGCTGAGAGGCAGGAATTTGGCCAATAGTTGCTGCAAGGATTTTACAAATTGACCAATCGGTGTGCAGGAAGGCGGGAATTACAGAGAGGGGGTAAAGCAATGCAAATATGCGCACACATGACGCCGTGTATTAGACCATAAACACATCATAACGAAACTAAAGCCGAGTCCCAGGAAAAGGAGGACGTGTGGTCACCCTAACAGGTTGCTCACGTGAGCCACAATTACCAGGTTTTTTTTTTTTTTTGGTATCCTGATTACTGTACTCCGTTCCTCCCCGAGCCTGAGCGCACATTACAGGATCGTGTAACAGTGGCTAGAACACGAATAACAGAATGGCAGAGAGAAGATCTGACTCACAAGTGCTGCAGGAGTGTGGCGCCGCCGTCTGCCACATTTCCCCTCAGAACAAACTCGTGGAAGGCGGTGAATGTCCTGAGAGGGTTAAACGGAATCAGCTACAGCGGAGAGAGCGAGAGGAGGATACACAGGAGTTTACACACACATGTACTGTACACACAAATACACACACACACAGACTACATAAATACAGATACTTACATATTTACAATGTACATCTTGGTCTAAAAAGACATTCAAATGATAGTTTTCAGTAGTTTCCTAGTTTCCTGTTTCCATAGTTTCCTCTCTCACTAGTTTCCTGTTTCCATAGTTTCTAGTTTCCTGTTTCCATAGTTTCCTGTCTAACTAGTTTCTAGTTTCATGTCTTCATCATTCCCATCTCTGTAGTTTTCCGTCACTAGTCTCCCAGTCTCCCTAGTCTTAGTGTCTAGTGTTGTTTCCGGTTTTCTTCACGTTTGCCTTGCATGATAGTATCATCTGTAATCAGTCCTGCTATGGATTCTAAAATCACTTGTTTATAAATACCCCAAGTGTCTACATCCCCCCAGCTTCGGGCTCCAATATGATACACGTGAGGCTCGAGCACTGATACCGTGTGTCCTGCTTTTTCCAGGAGCTTTTTGGTCTCTAGTAGAGCTCTGCTCATGCTTGGAGACGGCTGAAAGTACCCGTCGCTCTCGTAGTAACCGATCCTCAGGGGCTCCGAGCTCTCGTACACCTGGTAAAAGAAAAAAATAATGTGATTAAGTATCAAGAAACATGACATTCAATACTGCTGCACTGGAGCGGACTGCGTTCGGTACCTGCTGGTTGAACGGTATGGGAGGAACCGTAGGGTCCAGAGTGAACATGTCTGGGCAGAGTAAAGCTCTCATACACAGAGCCAGACTCTCAACATCACGGGCCATGGGACCAACGGCCGTCAGGGCTGGAAACAAACATTTATTCCAAAGACATTATCATTAATTGGTCACGTTTGCTAGCTACTACTATCCAAATCAATAGGAACTGAGTATCTGGAGCTGTCTTACCTGTCTTCCCACCTTTTACACTCGAAGACAGTCCATGCAAGCTGCATGAAGAGAAAGTCATCGTTATAGTGTTATGAATTACAGTCCTATGAATCATGTTCTCATGAGGCATTTTCAACTGGCCAGTGTAGATGCTAACAAGCTACTGAACTGGCAAAGCAAATATCCATAGTGGCTAGTGAGCTTTAACATTAATAGCTGTGAGTTCTGAGCCCCGAGTTACATTAACATTCATTCATTACATTCAGACGCTTTTATCCAAATGAGGAAATGCGAGCAAAAGTTCAAATGAGTTCAAATGTTCTCACAGCTAGGCCCTTTATATATTTGTTCAATCAAAAAAGGACGATGGTTACCTTCTGAATTAAACGAGGAGAACGTGTCCACCGTAATAATATTATCGTATATTGTGATATTCTGTATATTCTGTATAATTGATCTCACGCATGAAATATAAAAACACCTTATCCGGTTGTTTGTGGGTTTTAAGGCGCAGATGCCACAGAAGGCTGCCGGGATGCGGACGCTTCCTCCAAGGTCGCTTCCCAGACCCAGAATAGATCCTCCTCCAGCGATCAGAGCGCCCTCGCCTCCTGAAGAGCCGCCGCACGTCTTCTCGACATCGCAGGGGTTCACCGTCCTCCCGTATATGGGGTTACTACATTCATAGCTACCATTTTTTTAAACAGCACACAAACACACACACACACAATACTAGTTCAATAAAGCATCAGAATTGGTTCTGTATAGCACAGTGATGGTGGTGAACTCATAATGAATTCATAATGCATAATTATGCATAATTATGCAAAAATAATGCAAAATGTGTTTCGAGTGTTTTGTGTTTTTGAGTGTGTGAGTGTGTTTTGTCGAGCGTTTCTTACTTGAGGAGACCCTGTGGGATGTTGGTTTTGATGAAGGGGATCGCACCCTGCTTCTTCAGTACCGAGACCACCACACTGTCCTTAACGGCAGGATCATCCAACTTAGTCAACACGCCACAGGTAGAGTCGTAGCCCTACACACACACACACACACACACACACACACACACACACACAGAACCATTCACACATATACATCGATCAGCCATAACATTAAAACCACTGACAGGTGACGTGAATAAAATTTTGATTGTCGAGGGGTGGGATATATTTATTAGGCAGCAAGTGAACAGTCTGTTCTCGAAGCAGACATACACTCACCATCCACTTCATTAGTATTATATCACAGCAAACCACTGATTACATTTCCCATCCTGCACTGCGGCCTACAAACATGGCCGCCATGGACGGCAATTCCCAGAAACACGCATTCATTCTAATCACGCACACCTGCGTCCACACAATCACACCACAGTTTAAAAGGACTTTCGAGGCGTTCACTCTTTGCGAAGTATTGAGTGTTATCACCGTACCAAGCGTTTGTACCCTGGTGCTCGTTTTGATTCTTGTTCTTTGATCTTGTTTCTTGTTTCTCGTTCTCGATTCTTGCCTCGCCTCGTTTATTTCACTAGTAATAAAATACTCTGCGCTCGCATCCGTCTCCAAACCGTCCGTGGCAACCGCACTACCAAATAGCGAGCTAAAAATATCTTTAGCCTACACAAGCTTCCCTTTCTTGAAAGGAATGGTGATAATAGGCTTAACAAAAACACTCTCAGCACCTTTAACGGCATACACATCCCTGAAAAAAATCAACTCTCGTTGATGGTCAAGTAAGAACTCGGTGATATCCTGGTTTGGAGGCTCTATTCAGACAGATCAGGGTTTATAAACCATTTGAGGTCCTCATGAACCACACCTTTTTTTTTTTGTCTTTATTGTTTTGTGTATTTCTCTCTGTGCTCCTTAGAGGTTGGTGTTTTCGATTTATTTTGTTGAATGATATCTGGTTCATTCGTAGCTTTGAACTGCATTTGAAGACCCGTGTCTGTGTTTTTTTTTTTTACAGTATCCTCGCTATAATATCGACACGATGAAGAACTTTAAAGCATTAGTTATTGTTTTCCCCACTACAAACAAGAAATATTCCTGATTTAAAGTCCTACTGGTTAACCTTATAGTCACTAGTTCTTCTCCAATACATGGGATTGGATCACAAACCCACAACTATGCTAGTTCCGTAGCGTTCCTTCGGTCGGTCAATACCTCATAATCCAGATTGTCCTTGATGCTGATGGGAATGCCGTACAGTAGGCCGTCTTTGTGCGACTCGATGTCCTCCAGTTGTTTCAGACTCTCCGTGAGGACAGCGGTGCTACAGTTCAGTTTCCTGTTTACCTCCAGAGCCTTTAGAGGACAGGACAAGTTGAGTATAGAGTTCTTACTACACGATTTGTTACCTGACCAAATGTTTAGTGATCAGTTTTCACACAGCTGCCAAACTTCTGCACAATTAAAGCACTAGTTTAATAAGCATTGGGCACGTGTTAATCTGAATGCAGCACTTATGTTAGAAAGGTTCATACATCTCAAATACGGTTCTCATATCTAAAGACAAAGTCCTTTCTTTACTGAGTTAATGGCAGAGATGGCAGAGAAATTGGATATGTAAGTGTATACAGGTGAGATCTGGGGGCACGTGTGGGTGTGCGAACACTGTGTGAAATTGTGAATGAGTGAGATTTGAGAGTGCACTGAACTTTTTCCATGTAGGCGTGGAGAACAGCGTCGGGCTGCAGAGATCCATCTCTGATCCGTTTACTCAGCTCAGCTAGAGGGAGAGTCACGATGGAGCTCAAATCAACACCAGCATTCTGCAGACACACAAGACTGATCAAACCAGATGTTACGCAATCAGAGAGACAGACAGACAAATAGGCTGAAATAGACAGACATGTAGTTTGATGGTCACACAGACAGGAAGGTAGGGAGAGAGACAGACAGACAGACGTGTAGCTCGACAAACAGACAGACAGACATGTAGCGTGATACATACTGTGCAGTGTGAGAAAGACAGCAGCGAATTCACACGTACACACACATATACACACACAAAATGGGAAAATGGTCTAACAGAACACTATATATAACTGTATAGATAGATCGCATCACGACATTCATAAAAAGGTAAAACTGTCATAAATACTACCTCAACCCCACTGAACACCTTTGGGATGAACTGGAATGCCAACTGCACCCCAGACCTCCTCATCATCCCAACATCACTACCTGACCTCACTAACGCTCTTGTAGCTGAATGAACACAAACCCCCACAGCCACGCCCCAAAAACTAGTGGAAAGCCTTCCCGGAAGAGTTTATTAGGAGATTCCCAAAAAGAAGCTTTTTATAGCAGCAAAGGGGCGAATAAATCTGGAATGCAATATTCAACAAACTCATATTAGTGTGATGGTCGGGTGTCCACAAACTTCTGATTAAAATAATTAAAATAATTAAAATAATACATTCGTGCCACTACTGATGTGTGGCTGTACAGATCATACGGTCGTTTTATTTCTTTGTCTCCAGCTTGGAATTAATTCACCGCAACGCCGGAGTGCGTAATGTTCATAGGTGCCCTAGGCGAAATCCGACATGACGCCCGATCTGCATTTACTGCGGAGCTATATACAATAAAATACATAAAGAATAAATGAATATATAATAAATACGATTTTTTATTAGTAGTTATTATCTTTACTATTTTTGCGTACTTATAAAAAATGGTAACATAATAAAGGCCATTTCCATTTTGCGTGTTCTTGACCTAATAGTCTGCACTTCACCTAATATGCCAGCAGGTGGCACTTCAACTTCATTTAATTCAATACAAGAGCCATCCATCCATCCATCCATCCATCTTCTATACCGCTTATCCTTCAGGGTCACAGGGAACCTGGAGTCTATCCCAGGGAGCATCGGGAACAAGGCGGGGTACACCCTGGACAGGGTGCCAGTCCATCGCAGGGCACAATCACATACACACTCACAAACTACGGACACTTTGGACATGCCAATCAGCCTACCATGCATGTCTTTGGACTGGGGGAGGAAACCGGAGTACCCGGAGGAAATCCCCGCAGCACGGGGAGAACATGCAAACTCCGCACACACAGTCCCCGGTGGGACTCGAACCCCGGAGGCATGAGGCGAACGTGCTAACCACTAAGCTAACGTGCGCCCCTGAATGTAAGTCTTTCCATTCAAATGAAGTTAGAAACATGTAGTATGTAACTTTATGTTACAATGTTGTATGTTACATGTGTCATGTTATATGTTACAATGTTATATGTTACAATGTTGTATGTTACATGTGTCATGTTATATGTTATATGTTATATGTTACAATGTTGTATGTAACTTTAGAGATGGTCCCTTAATTGTTTGCGAATATCGAACATCCAAATACAAGCCAATGTTATGCTAATTCGCTATATAGGGACTAGTGAATGAGTGAACGAGTGAGCGGTTCGTTTTCGTGTCCATTATAAGATTGGACTCTCTCTCTCTCTCCCCTTTTTTCGCTCTCACAGATCTCTCTGCCTCAATTGGACGTGCTGACGTTGTGCACGGGCATTGGACAGGTGGGGACAATTATGTTCCTATCATGTTGTCCCATTCCCCTGTCTTGCCGTATATGGTGTGACTGAGTTTATTATTTGTATATATTGCTACCTATTGTAAATTTTTCTTTTCTTGGTAGCACGAAAGCTGTAGGGGTTGGGTGCCATTTATTTTGAGTCAGTCTTTTGTTCTCCGTTTTGATTCAGCTAGGGAGTTAAGTTAGTATTTTATTTTGAAGTACCTTTGTCCGTTGTTAGTTTATTTAAATTGATACTTGGCAAGATAGCGCCTGTTTTGTTTATTATTTTGGCCTTGCCCAGCCCTGAAGAGATTTGCTTTATGAGTGATTCTGTTTGTTTTGGGATTATTTCATTCTTGCGATCATTAAATTGTCAGGGAAATCAAAGAGTTGAACGAAACGTGTGTCAACCTCATTATTATGATTGAGTTATGTTAATAGTTTTTATGTTACCTAGACCGGGGTCGTAACACGCTTACTTACAAAGCTGCTCATCATGTGGCTCCTCTTTATTTCTATCAGAACTTCTTCAACTTTACATTCCCCCACCTTCTTGAAGATCATCTTCTGAGCACTTATTTGTCTGCTCATAAGTCAAAACACTGGTATAAAGTTAGCTTGAAGTTGGATGTTTGATATTTACAGATATTCGGGACCGTCTCTAAAGTTACATACGACATTGGTATACACGTTTCTAACTTCAATAGCATTTAAAGGGAATGACGTACAGTCACAAAACCAACTGTATAGTATTCATGCAGGTGTCAGCTATAACAGACACCTTTTAGATTTTTTTAGACACCTACATGAACACTTTACAGCTGGTTGTGTGACTGTAAGTCGTTCCCTTCAAATGCTATTAAGCTTTAAATTATGGTATATTTTGTGTATGGGCCCATTCGGTAGTGAAATACATATCAAATTTACATATGATTTAATAGTTTATTTTGTTCAATCTCAAAAATCTAAAAGGTGTGCGTTATAGCTGACACCTTCATGAATTTTTTAAAGTTGGTTTTATACATTCCCTTCAAATGCTATTGAAGTTAGAAACATGTATACCAATGTCGTATGTAACTTTAGAGATGGTCCCTTAATTTGTGCTTATCTTGTATTTTATTCATATGTTTTTATGCTGGAAGGTGTCCTTGAGTGCCTTGAAAGGTTCCTGAAAATAAATATTATTATTATTATTACTACATGTGCTGATGAACAGGTGAACCCGGTGTGTGTGTGTGCATGCATACCCGAGTCTTAAAGTAGCTGACAGCTTTCTCTGCCTGTCCCAGCTCTTTCTCTCTCTTCTCTCTGGCTCTCTGCAGTTTCCTCTTCACCGTCTGATGTTCTCTCCATTTCAGCAGGAAAACACTCACACAGGCAACACAGAACAAGGACACTGCTACACCCTTCCACTCAGCATCCATGTCTCAACTCACCTGCCCTCTTACCCTCTATATTAACTACACAGTGTGAACCAATATGATCCACCCTCGAGCTGTTTGTTTTGACTCTGCATGAATCAATGAGTCACATGTAAGGTTGCCAAGTACTGAGAAGTCAGTTCTTTTCAGGTCAAAGCTGAAAACCGACTTGCATAGATGAACTGTTATTGTTTATATACCGAATTATGCAATGTTACAGAAGCCCTACGCAGCAGGGGCTCAAATGTAAAATTTCCGCACTGCTTGCTGACCTGGCTTCTTAGTGTCATAGAAGATACGACCACATCACCCCGATCTTATCCACACTGCATTGGCTCCCAGTGAAATCTCGCACTGATTAAAAAATACTAATATTGACCTATGAACCGCTAAACGGTCTCGCGCCACAGTACCTGAGAGAACTTTTGGTTTTCTTTGAACCACCATGGCTACTTAGATCAAAAAGTGTAGGCAGGGGGAATAACTTTCTCTTACAGAGCCCCACAGTTATGGAACAGCCTTCTAATTAGTGTTCGGGACTCAGACACAGTCTCAGTGTTTAAGTCTAGGCTGAAAACGTATTTGTTTACTCAAGCTTACAATGAGTAGACTTTCTTTTACGCAAAGCATACAGCCTTACCTAACAATCTCTCTCTCTCTTTACCTCCCTCTCCCTCACTCCTTCTGTCGACCCACACATGATTTTACGGAGATGCCAGTGATCCTGATCCTTTCTGCTCTCCGGACCTGCAGGATCCATCCTGATGCCCTACCTCTTGATGGAGCTCTGATCAACTGGAGACTACAGTCTGGAGATCGCTGACAATGGTACCGCTTGAAGTACTATAGAAATGGTTTTGGACCTCAATTCCACATGGACGTTCTCGCTGTGGTTGCTGGGACTACGGTTGCTGCGATGTCCTTAGGACTGCATTTACCACATGCAGTTTTACACTCAGGTCTCCTTTAGTGAACAGTGGACTAGTTCAACAAACAGACTTCATATAAACACCATAATGAACTTTCCTTTACTCTCACACTATCCGTCGTTACCCAGATGAGGACGGGTTCCCTTCTGAGTCCGGTTCCTCTCAAGGTTTCTTCCTCGTATCATCTCAGGGAGTTTTTCCTCACCACCGTCACCACCGTCTCGCCCAATAGGGATAAATCCACACACTTAAAATCTCTATCCTGTTTTTATATATTTCTGTAAAGCTGCTTTGAGACAATGTCCGTTGTTAAAAGAGCTAAATGAATTGTCTCAAAGTTTTAACTTTCTGTTGGGAAACCATCTGTTCCAAGATGTTGATGACTTCCTCTTTGTCAATAGGAACGTCACTCTCTATCCCAAGTAGCAGCAAGTCTTGAAAAGTGCCTTCGTTATTATTATTCTGTATTACCCTGATATAAAGCACAGATTGCCTCTCACTCTGTAACTTTACTGGACTATATGTGTACAGCAAAAAGGCTTGAGCAAGAAGAGCTCACCATGGAGATCATCGAAGAAAGGGAAGAGAAGAAAGACAGAAAAGACTCGAAGAGGAGCTGAAGGATTTGGATCTTGCGGGACTGGAGGAGAAACTGGATCGTGCTCACGCCAAAGCAAAAACTGAAATGATTGGAGTGAGAACGGCTAACATGCTAGCTCTGAGAGATAGTCAGAGGAGAATTGATAAATGGCATAGAAACATTGATGTTCTTGTATGTAAAATGGCTGAGAAATGTAATAAAGATAGAATAAGCGCTTTATGTGATTCTGTGCAGGATAAATGTAAATGAGATGAGCTTGACAGCTTTGCAGAGAAATAGACAGGGAGTGTCTGTGTGTGTGTGTGCATCAGCCTGATATTTGAGAAGCCACAGCAGCATGTGTGTACCTACAAACGGTCAGGCACTTATAATACCTAACCGAGATGGTTAGATACTTGCTTGTTATGCTTAAAATGAAAAGCAAGTGTGATAAGTTATCAGATGTACCTAGGAAATGGTACAAAAAGTGCCTGAGCTGAGGTACAAAAAGTGCCTGAGCTGAGGTACAAAAAGTGCCTTGGTTATAGTATAAACACAAGGTGTATGACTGTTAGAATTTTGACCCCATCTTTGGGTTCATTTCACACGGGCAGTTTCGCTGTGGTTGCTGGGACTACGGTTGCTGCGATGGCTTTGGGACTGCAATGACCACATGCAGTTTTACACTCAGGTCTCCTTTAGTGAACAGTGGACTAGTTCAACAAACAGACTTCATATAAACACCATAATGAACTTTCCTTTACTTTCACACTCTCCGTCGTTACCCAGATGAGGACGGGTTCCCTTCTGAGTCCGGTTCCCCTCAAGGTTTCTTCCTCATATCATCTCAGGGAGTTTTTCCTCACCACCGTCACCACCGTCTCGCCCAATAGGGATAAATTCACACACTTAAAATCTCTATCCTGTGTTTATATGTTTCTGTAAAGCTGCTTTGAGACAACGTCCATCTCTCGTGTTAATTTGACTTCAGGTGCTTTTTACGTAATATAATTGTTTATTAATTAATGCTGAGAGGGGCACTTTTAAATAAATTTAGACCTTCTGCACGTCCCTGCTAAGCGGCCATGCGTTATGAATTTTTGCTTTCTTGTTTTCTCATGATCTTGACATAACAAAGGCTGTTCCCTCAACAAGAATCCAATATGATTCTTACACGTTTGGTTGATCAAGATAATCTTCCCAAATGAACACAATTTTGAAGCCTCAATACAATCGCCAGAAGTAAAAAGCTAAACTTAAGCTATAATCGAACTACTCCAAGGTCACATGACTTCACCGTCACTACCACTGGAAAATACTATCAACTGATACGTCTACAAGTTGGAAAGTCTGAGTTGGAATAGTTCGCAAGAGCGCGACTATAAACACCACGAGGCTGTAGTAGATGAGTTTTCCTGTTCGGCGTGATGACGTTTAATGTCCCCGATAACCTCTATAGTACCGTTTAGCCACTTGTCCGCAACCGCCTTTTTCAAGACTCGTAAAAGCTTAACAAAATCATGAGCGGTGTATTACCGATTGTATTTTATGTCGTAGAATAGAATAAAACATGAAAATATCTTGAGCTTGTGCTAACCACAGGCCTTCTTTCAGACCTTTAACCGAATACACATTCCAAAAAAACCCACTGACTTCAGGACAATGGCTGTCGAATACACAGAAAAATTAAGTCGAGATCATGAGAAAAATACTTTCGTGGACACGCCCCCAGCTGAAAAAATACCCCATAGAAACTCACATAGAATGTGTAATGGTTTTAATGGTTATAATGAGAACTGTATTGATTTTAATGGAAACTGTAATGGTCCCTGTGGGTTTCTACCGGTACTGTAAATTGTTGGCTTCTATTGGTGGTATGTTATGTCTAGCAGATGCCATTAAGGACCAATGATGGTAATGGTAATGGTTTTAATGTTTAGATGATGATTTGTAATGGTAGTTGTAGTGGAAACCATTAACATTTCTGTGATGGTTTCTGAGGAAGCATGAGACAGAATCTGTTGCTCTGCTGAACAACAGACACAATAGCATTGCAAAAGGAATTCAGCTTATTGTAAGCTCGTGAGCTGATTGGGATTCAGAAGAGTCGACTCTTATTGGTGAGCCGAGCCAAATGATTTGATTCGTTGAAACGAGCCAGAGTTCCCATCACTGATCAGCGAAGACCAGCTCAGTCAAGTTATCTGGTAACACTTTACAAAAATAGTACATGAATAATCATGCACTAATACATGAATGAACACCTACTTAAATATGAACTAACGATGGGTTAACATTAACTACGCGATTCTTATGAATCAATGCGTTAATAACGATCACCTTAAGTATATGTTAAGTGCGTTTGTTACACATTTTAACCCAACAAGCTGAGCTGTGGTACTGTGGCGTAAGATCATTCAGACCAATCAGGGAATTTGATTAGGAGCCAACGCAATACGGATAAGATCAGGGTGACATGGGTATATCCTCTGGTTCTAGTAAGGACTCCTGCAGCTGCATTCTGGACTAAGAATATTTCTGAGATAAAAGAAGGCGATCCTAGTAATATTATCTACATGAGCTTCAAATGAAAGACTGGAGTCAATAATCACACCAAGGTCTTTTACGGCTACACATGATGAAACTGAAAGGACGTCCAGAGTTACTATGTAATCACTTCTAGGTGCATGGGGTCCCAGTAGAAGTACCTCTGTCTTGTCAGAAATAAGTAAAAGGAAGTTAATAAGCATCCACCGTCTAATCTCTTTCACACATTCCTTAACTTTATTAAGCTGGGGTCTGTCATCTGGCTTTGCTGAAACATACATCTGTGTGTCATCAGCATAACAGTGGAAGCTAATACCATGTTTACAAATAATTTTATCCCAAGGTAGCATCTTTTGTTCAAAAAAATCACAAAAATACTCTGCTCTCATGGATATGCAAACAATTGCAAACACAACAAAAAAAAAAATCTTGGTGCATCATGGCACAAACAAAGGAGATTTCTGAGGACCTCGGGAAAAAAAAAAGAGTTGTTGATGCTCATCAGGCTGAAAAGGGTTACAAAACCATCTCTAAAGAGTTTGGACTCTCAATCTACAGTCAGATTGTTTACAAATGGAGGAAATCCAGGACTGTTGTTCCCCTCTCCAGGAGTGGAGACCAACAAAGATCACTCCAAGAGCAAGATGTGTAATAGTCTGCAAGGTCACAATGCGACCCAGGGTAACTTCTAAGGAACTAAACTCTCTTTCTCTCACATTGGCTAATGTTAATGTTCATGAGTCCACCATCAGAACAATGAACAACAATGAACTCTCCAAAAAAACCCACTGCTGTCCATCTTCAGTTTGCTAAACATCATGTAGACAAGCCAGAAGGCCACTGGAAAAATGTTTTGCGGATGGATGAGACCAGAATGGAAATGTTGGTTTATGAGAAGCGTTATGTTTGGAGAAAGAAAACTCTAAAGGAAAACATCAGGACATCCGCCTGTGATCTGAATCTCAAGAGAAAGTTGGTCATGCGGCAAGACAAGGAGCCTAATCACACAAGTCGGTCTACATAAGAATAAAGTTAATGTTTTGGAATGGCCAAGTCAAAGTCCTGACCTTAATCCAATAGAAATGTTGTGGAAGAACCTGAAGCAAGCAGTTCATGTGAGGAAACCCCCCAACATCCCTCACAGATATGTAATATTGGATCATTTTCCTCAATAAACAAATGACCAAGTATAATATATTTGTCTCATTTGTTAAATTGCGTTCTCCTTACCTACTTTTAGGAATTATGTGAAAATCAGATAATGACTTAGGCCATATTTATGCAGGTCATATATATATGTGTGTGTGTGTGTGTGTGTGTGTGTGTGTGTGTGTGTGTGTGTGTGTGTGTGTGTGTGTGTGTGTGTGTGTGTGTGTGTCGGGGGGATGACTAAGGGAATTTGGCCTATGTGTTACCTCATACAGTGAGGGAAAAAAGTATTTGATCCCCTGCTGATTTTGTACGTTTGCCCACTGACAAAGAAATGATCAGTCTATAATTTTAATGGTAGATTTATTTGAACAGTGAGAGACAGAATAACAAGAAAATCCAGAAAAACGTATGTCAAAAATGTTATAAATTGATTTGCATTTTAATGAGGGAAATAAGTATTTGACTCAACACCTGGCTCCCAGGTGTCTTTTATACAGGTAACGAGCTGAGATTAGGAGCACACTCTTAAAGGGAGTGCTCCTAATCTCAGTTTGTTACCTGTACAAAAGACACCTGTCCACAGAAGCAATCAATCAATCAGATTCCAAACTCTCCACCATGGCCAAGAACAAAGAGCTCTCCAAGGATGTCAGGGACAAGATTGTAGACCTACACAAGTCTGGAATGGGCTACAGGACCATTGCCAAGCATCTTGGTGAGAAGGTGACAACAGTTGGTGCGATTATTCGCAAATGGAAGAAACACAAAAAAACTGTCAATCTCCCTCGGCCTGGGGCTCCATGCAAGATCTCACCTCGTGGAGTTGCAATGATCATGAGAACAGTGAGGAATCAGCCCAGAACTACATGGGAGGATCTTGTCAATGATCTCAAGGCAGCTGGGACCATAGTCATTTACATTTACAGTTATTCACTTAGCAGACGCTTTTATCCAAAGCGACTTACAAATGAGAAAGATACAAGCAAAGCGATACATCAAGCAGAGAACAATACAAGAAGTGCTACCATACAAGATCTATTAATTGAATTCCAGAAGAAGCAAAGTGCAGAGTAGAGGTGTAAGTGCATTTTTAAAAAAAAAAAATTTTATTATTATGAGTTGGTTAGGTGTTCATGGAAGAGGTGGGTCTTTAGCTGTTTTTTGAAGATGGTGAGAGATTCTGCGGTCCGGATTGAGATTGGAAGTGCATTCCACCATTGAGGAACAGTTAGAGTGAAGGTTCTGGAAAGGGACCTTGCACCACGCTGAGTTGGAACTGCTAAACGTTGGTCGCTAATCGATCTCAGATTGCGAGAGGGAACGTAGGCCTTCAGGAGAGAGTTGAGGTAGGAGGGTGCTGTTCCTGAAAAGGTCTTGTAGGTGAGCATCAAGGCCTTGAACTTGATGCGGGCAGCTACAGGAAACCAGTGGAGGGAGATGAAGAGGGGTGTGACATGGGTTCTCTTGGACTGGTTGAAGACGAGGCGTGCTGCAGCTTTCTGAATCATCTCAAGGGGTTTGATGGAGCTGGCTGGGAGGCCTGAAAGCAGTGAGTTGCAGTAGTCCAGTTTAGAGATAACAAGAGCCTGAACTAGTATCTGTGTAGCCTGTTTGGTGATGTAGGGTCGGATTTTCTTGATGTTGTAAAGGATGAACCTACAGGACCTTGCAGTTGCTGAGATATGGTCTGTAAAGGTCAAGCAGTCATCAAGAATCACCCCAAGGTTCCTGGCCGTACTGGTTGGCATGAGTGTGAGTGAGCCGAGCTGTACAGTGAGGTTGTGGTTGATTGAGGGACAGGCCGGGATCACGAGAAGCTCAGATTTTGCTAGGTTAAGCTTAAGATGGTTTTCCTTCATCCAGACCGAGATGTCCGAAAGGCAAGCAGAGATGCGTGCAGAGACGGATGGATCGTCAGGCTGGAAGGACAAATGGAGCTGGGTGTCATCAGCATAGCAATGATATGAGAAGCCATGAGACTCAATCACCTGCCCTAGAGATGTAGTGTAGATAGAAAAGAGGAGTGGACCCAGAACTGACCCCTGTGGAACGCCAGTTGAGAGTTGCTGAGTTTCAGAAATACCTCACCTCAATGATACCTTGAAGGATCTGTCAGAGAGATGGGATTCCACCCAGCGCAGAACCATTCCAGTGATGCCCAGGCTGGAGAGAGTTGACAGAAGGATCTGATGGTTCACAGTGTCGAAAGCAGCAGAGAGGTCAAGTAGGATGAGGACAGATGATCTAGAGGTTGCTCTTGCTAGTCGTAAGGCTTCAGTGACGGAAAGCAGAGCAGTCTCCGTGGAGTGGTTGCTCTTGAAGCCAGACTCCTTGGTGTCCAGGAGGTTGTTCTGTGTGGGAAAATTTGAGAGTTGATTAAAAATGGCTCTTTCAAGAGTTTTCAAAAGAAAAGGGAGTAGGGAAACAGGTCTGTAGTTGTCAACTATAGCAGGGTTGAGGGCTTGCTTAAACGAGGTAGGGTATGTGCCAGTAGAGAGCGATGTGTTAAAGATGCGTGTGAGTGCAGGTAATAGTGTGGGAGAGATGGACTGAAGAAGGTGAGAAGGGATAGGGTCAAGAGGACAGGTTGTGGGATGGCTAGAGAGGAGGAGTTTAGAGACATCAGTCTCTGAGAGGGGAAAGAAGGAAGTCAGTTGGGACTTACATGGAGGAGTCAGTCTATGCATGTCTGGGGCTGAGAACAGGTTCCTGATTGATGTAACCTTGTTGGTAAAGAAAGTGGCAAAGTCATCTGCAGTGAGAGAAGTAGGGGAAGGGGGAGGAGGGGGACAGAGTAGAGAGGAAAAGGTTTTGAAAAGAATGCGGGTGTTGGGAGAACTAAGAATCTTCTCTTGGTAGAATGTGGCTTTAGCAATGGAGATGCTATTGGAAAAAGAAGAGAGAAGTGTCTGGTAATTGGTTAGGTCAATTGGGTTGTTTGATTTGCACCATTTCCTTTCAGATGCTCTTAGTTTGGCCTGGTTGTTATGCAGAGCTTCTGAGAGCCAAGGACTAGAGGGTGATGTACAAGCAGGTCTGGAGGTTAGGGGACATATGCTGTCAAGAGAAGATGTTAGAGTGGAACATAGCATGTCGGTTGCGGTGTTTAAGTCAAGTGAAGAAAGGTGGCTTTCGGAGGGAAGTAAGGTTGTGACAACGGAGGAGAAATGTGAGGGGGAAAGGGAGCGAAGATTGCGACGAAAAGAGATAGAGGGAGGAGACATTTATGGTGGTGAGGGGAGAGAAATAGAGAACTGGATAAAGAAATGGTCAGAGGTGTGGAGAGGAGTAATGAGAAGATTATGTGTGGTGCAGTTACGTGTGAGGATGAGGTCAAGCTGTTTACCGGCTTTGTGGGTTGCTGGTGTGGTGAACTGATTGAGGTCGAATGTGGGAAGGAGAGCAAGAAAGTCAGCTGCATGTGGCTTGTCTACATGAATGTTGAAATCACCAAGGACCAGAAGAGGAGTTCCATCATCTGGGATGGTGGACAGTAGCGTGTCAAATTCATCTATGAACTTCCCCAGTTGACCTGGAGGACGGTAAACAACAAGAAATTGCATTTTGGCAGGGTCAGTGACTGTAACAGCATGAAATTCAAAGGACGTGTATGAGCAAGAGGGAGAAAGACAGGTAAATTTCCATGTTTTGGAGAGAAGCAAACCTGTACCACCCCCTCGTCTGTTGGGGCGTGAGGTATGGGAGAAGTTGAATTTGGAGGCCAGGGCAGCGGGTGTGGCAGTGTTCTCAGCATGGATCCAGGTCTCAGTCAGAGCCAGCACGCTGAGATTGGAGTGGATTGCAAATGCAGAAATGAAATCTGCCTTGTTGACAGCAGATTGGCAGTTCCAATGTCTGACTGAGAATGAGATGGAACCTGCAGAGGCCGCATTCAGAGAGCGTAGGTTGTCCAAGTTGCGTACGTTTCTGGGAGAATGCCACGGTCTGCGCCTGTGGCAAATAACAGGGGTGAACGGATGACACGTTAGTGTGTGGAAACAGGTAAAAGTAAGAGGAATAAAGGGAGAAAAAGTATACTTAGCAGCATGTGTGGTGTCTTGTCGGTGTCCTTGCTCGGTGGACTCGCACAGGTAGATTCGCAGGTCTTTACACGAGCTCGGTCTTCACACGACAAGGGCTGACGCTTCCGCCTCAGCGTTTCTTAATTAATAAATACTGATGTGTTTCTGAGCATGCCTCTTTAATTAGCAAAACAAAAAGAGTAGTCGCGTGAATGAGCGACTCCCGACCGAAACCGAAACTGAATACCGGAATTTGCTTTAATCTAGCAACAAGTCTATAGCTCGTAGCAACAAGGGAGCACAGTTACAGCTTCTATCTGACAATCGGTGCTAAAACTAGTTTCAACTAAAAAATCCAGAAACACACACTTACCAGTTACTGTTCGCCTGGGTCAATAATCGCTTCATATAGTCACCAAGAAAACAATTGGTAACACACTACGCCGTGAAGGACTGAAATCCTGCAGCGCCCGCAAGGTCCGCTGCTCAAGAAAGCACATATACATGCCCGTCTGAAGTTTGCCAGTGAACATCTGAATGATTCAGAGGACAACTGGGTGAAAGTGTTGTGGTCAGATGAGACCAAAATGGAGCTCTGTGGCATCAACTCAAGTCGCCGTGTTTGGAGGAGGAGGAATGCTGCCTATGACCCCAAGAACACCATCCCCACCGTCAAACATGGAGGTGGAAACATTATGCTTTGGGGGTGTTTTTCTGCTAAGGGGACAGGACAACTTCACCGCATCAAAGGGACGATGGACGGGGTCATGTACCGTCAAATCTTGGGTGAGAACCTCCTTCCCTCAGCCAGGGCATTGAAAATGGGTCGTGGATGGGTATTCTGTCTCTCACTGTTCAAATAAATCTACCATTAAAATTATAGAATGATCATTTCTTTGTCAGTGAGCAAACGTACAAAATCAGTAGGGGATCAAATACTTTTTTCCCTCACTGTATTTATACCCCTGTGAAACAGGACATCATGCTTGAACGGTTTCCTGTTCCTAGTCACCCAGGTGTACTAAAAAATGTAAAATATCAATGGGAACATACTCTCATATGAATTCATAGGGGTGCCAATAATTGTTGCGCACCTACAGTGCCCTCCACTAATATTGGCACCCTTGGTAAATATGAGCAAAGAAGGCTGTGAAAAATTGTCTTCATTGTTGATCCGTTTCATCTATTGTTAAACATTTTTTTGGTGTTGTGTTTGCAATTGTTTTTTAAATATAGGTGTGCAACAACTATTGGCACCCCTATGAATGAGTTCTTCAACACCAACCCTAACTACGTCTTCCTGGAGCCCACTTTGTGCACAGGGGCATTGTCACGCTGGAACGGGTTTAAAAGTGTGTCGTTTTAATCTCTAGTAAAATGTCTACATTATAAACAAGGATATATAATGAGAGATTATTGTGCGAGACTGAAAATAAACAGACCCAGTTCCCTTACAACCTTTTGAATTGAAATTATTTATTAAACCTCACTTGAACATCAAAGGATTGGTTTCAAATCATATAACTGGGATACATATATAAATGTAAACTTTTCGTTGGTAAATATAAACATTATATCCGTACCATATATTTCCATTATTTGTTAGCCGTTTATAATAGAAGAGGTTTCTGTTCAAGGATAATGCAATATATATATATATGGAATGGGTGTGCATTTAGTGCTGTGTGTTGGAGCATTTGTTCTCGGCACAGAGCTTTTCCACTTCTCTCATTAGGCGTAAACACATCTCCTCCTGCCAGGGCAGAGCCACACACTGCACTGCTATCGGCAGACCCACACCGCCTCGTACAGCCTGGAACACACAAACACACACACACACGTAGTTATACATTTACAGCAAGCAGTAGACCCCCTTAACCGATCTTATCCACACTGCATTGGCTCCTAATCAAATTTCACATGGATTATAAATATACTACTATTGACCTATAAATGCCTCTAAACGTTTCATGTGTTTTGTTATGCTGCTAATTTCTCAGGTTTTAGTGCGTGTATATATATATATATATATATATATATATATATATATATATATATATATATATATATATATATATATATATATATATATATATGAATGACTGGGTATTTGTGTTTATTTATTTATGACTGGGTCAGCTGTTATTACTTGTGAGTGGTTTTAACCGGACATTTGGTACTTGATTTTGTTCCAGGTCATGTACATGTGTTGGAATAACAATAAAAATCCTCGAATCCTTGAATAAAGCACTGAATGTTCTCGTGCCACTGTACCTGAGAGAACTGTTGGTCTTTTATGCTCGGCCACGCGTACCTCGATCAAAAGGTGCGGGCTATTTGTTAGCACCTTGAATAGTGAAAGCGATAGCAGTGTTAAAATTGGAGACCGGCGACTTCCAGTGTTTAAGTCTATCCTGAAAACATATTGCTTTAGTCACGCCTTTGTGAATCGTTTTCTCATAGGTAAAGGAGTAGATCTATAGGGATCACAGGCATAGAGTGTTTTGGTGAACTGAGGACCCCTCCCACCCCACCCCACTCTCACACGTCCAGTCAGGTTTGTTGGAGGTGGAGTGGCTACACACGTAACAATTAGCATGATGGTTTGTTTTTTTTCTTGACACAGACTTGTACTCGTTTTTAAATGCTGTTTGAAACCATAGAAATGCTGCCACCTTGTGGGCAAGATTCAGCATTTAACTGCCTGTAAATTGAAAGGTGGACTTCAGCATTAAAACTACAGCATGCAAAATGTAACAAAAAAATAAAAGATCATTAAAAGAAAATAAAAATAAAATACAGCACCGTTATATGGGATCTTATGAGAATATGGCTGGACAATTCTCAGTGAATTGAGTTACAGGCCAACGAGTTCCAAGGCCCAAGTTGTAACCTCTACCAGGTAAAATAAACCGTGTGTCATGTTCACCTCGACAAAGGTCTTGTCCCAGCCGTCTCCAAAGTATCCTCTGTAGTGTTTCAGCTGATCTTCGTCCTCGGCCGTGACCTCAGTGACAGGAACGACTCCAGCAGGGAAGTTGAGCACGTTGTACAACGCAGTGTAACTCAGAGCAGCTGCACCACCAGCACACACACACATACAAAATCAGGAATAGTGTCGCAGCGGATCAAATCCATTCGATCATTAAATATCTGGCCTGATGATTATACAACAAAAAACTATTTACTGTTCTCTAAAAGGGCAAATTACAGTTCAGTGTTTAGGTTTGCACATAGTGGCCTAATATTCTAATCAGTACAACTTGCTGATGGTCTAACGCCGCCTGACACTCCTAGTCCGATTAGCCCCGCCCAATCTCGCCTGAAATTCTGTCGAGGTGAACGTAGACAGTGGAAGGATATTACACTGAGACCCAACGTTAACTGAATTCGCATTTTCAGCATTTATGTAAGGTATTAAAGCATGACCGGGTGTGCTGTTATAGGAAAATAATCAACAACAATATCATCTGTACGATGAAGCAGAGTTACAGGTTCTACCCTGAGCGCCAAACAAGGAAGAAATCTATACGTTACAGCTTTGTTTTCCGGTGTAGTTGAAGTTGTAGGCCGGGCCCAGCATGGGGCAGAGCAGAACGTCCAGCTCCAGCTTCCTCCACTCAGCTATCGTCTCATGGATATATACCTACAAACATGAACAACATGCCTATAATGTTTCCTGCATCATTAATAAAAACCCTCTGGGTCATGCAGTTATAGGAAAATAATCAATCAATCAATCAATCAATTGATTGGGAAACTTGCGCTTCTTGCTTTCTGCCATTCTGACTTTTCTGAGCAATTTGTGTAAAGACGAGGTATTTGATGTTTTATCTAATCAACTGCATAGTTTTTTTTTGTTTTTTTTAAAGGTAATCGTTTATTTTGAAATTGATGCATGCAACACGTTCCAAAAACATTGGGACAGGGGTAATTTAGGACTAATAGCGATGTGACGAGTTGAAACAGGTGAGGTAATCGTCTAACCATAGTATATAAGGAGCCTCCAAAAAGCGCCTAGTCCTTCAGAGCACGGACGGGTCGAGGCTCGGCGATCGGCCAATTGATGCGCCAGTGAATAATCCAACACTTTGAGAACATTCCCCAAAGACATATTGGTAGGATTTGGGGTATTTCACCTTCTACAGCACACAATATAATCGGGAATACTTTGGTAAACCTTTGTCAGTCGACACCATTCGCCGCTGTATCTACAGATGCAAGTTAAGGCTTTACTCTGCAAAGCAGAAGCCGCACATCAGCACTGCCCAGAAGCTCCACCCACTTCTCTGGGCTCGGTCTCATCTGAGATGGACAGTAGCACAGTGGAATCATATCTTGTGGTCCGCCGAGTCGACATTTCAAATAGTTTTTGGACAAAACAGCCGTCGTGTTAAGTCCGTGTTACCACAAATCTGCGACCAGGTTAGTACAGACTAAAATCCAGGTTTAGGTATAGCACTGGGGCAAGCTGAGTGAGTTTTTAGAGTCCAGGCTAACGACTTGGCTTTAGTTAAGTGGAAGTTCCGTAGTGTTGATCGACCGATCTAAATAGGGTGAGCTTTATATATGAGTATATATAAGTATATGTTTCACAACAATTAGGTTCACACCCGTACCTGGACCTCATTGTGCTGCTTCCACAGTTCTTCTACACCACTGCAAAGTAAAAGAAGATGAACCGCTTATGCAAATCATCCATTTTCCCAAAAGGTCTTTAAAGCAGAAAACAGAAGTAACTACCAGACTAAGCGCACATCGTTCCAATCAGATCACTTACAGTCCAATTACTCCAAAAGGATAAACAACAAACAAAAGAAAACGCTGTAGATAAGAGCGTTCGTCATGTTTACTATTCAGGCATAATTGAAGGATTTAGGAAACACAGCTTTTCAGCGTTTGCCACACACACACACACACACACACACACACGTGTCTATACGACTCAGCGGTCCTAAGCATGACACCGCACTTTCATTTCTGATCTCGAGACCCATCCTATATTGCTATATTGTTCAGTTAAAAAACTAATAAGCTTTAAAATGATGAACTGAAGAACTTAAAGAGAAAAAAAAATAAAAATACACCTTGCGAATACAATAAAGTATCGATCGAATAAAATTCACCGTACAAAATCTCTTTAAATGTACACTTTAAATGAAATGAGATAGAATTAGTTCTTCATCCAGTCCATTATTTCTTTGCTGGTGTCGCTCCAGTACCGATACCGGGTGTCATTTTATAAGAGATGTACTTTCAGTCTTACCCGACACCACAGATAGCGTGTATAGACGCAGCCATGCGTGGAGACTAAGACGAAAGAGACACAAAAATATATATATTAATAATCAAGCTTTCAAGACAACCGCAAATTAGTTAATGCTAAAATTTAAAAATGCTGCAGCTCATGTCCTTACTAGGGAACTCTCATGTTCTCCAGTTTACAATAAAAACGTAGCGACACTAACTTTTGAAAATGAAAAACTTTTTTTTTTCCCTCTAGAGATTAGCTAGACAAATTAGCTGCTAATAAAGCAACAATAACACATTCAAATGAGAATATAGTCATATAAAATCAACATAAAAATCAATCTCTCAACACCTTCGCTATATATTACTGCCTATCTGTGCTGTACATGAAATAAACAAGTCGAATAATCTCACGATGGGTCTGAGGAGCAGCGACACCAGCCTCTTCCCAAACAGAGGATACGCACAGTACAAGACCTGATGCTTCAGAGATGGATCGACCGGGCCTTTCTTACTGAAAAAGGACACACACACACACACACACACACACACACACACACACACACACACACACACACACACACACACACACACACACACACACACAGGGTCAGGAGGGTTTATTTAGAAATGTTGAAAAATAACATTCAAAAATATATATGTCATCAGTAACGTAATCCAAGTATCGCAATATGAAAGTAATGTAATCTGATTATTTTGGATTACTTCAAGGCCACATGTGTAAATAAAGTCAAGAGTAACATTGCATCCCAAAAGCTAGGGCGAACATGTTCTGTTATGTTCTGAACATATCAGATGCCACGAGTGTACCTTCTGAAATCATTCACTCATTTGAATGACCGTGTAATACGAAGCAATGCGATAATATGAAGTTAAACACGACCTTATATGGCCATGGGCGTTGTTGCGACTCAGGACAGCTGTCGTTTGCTGTTATTCTGAAGCGACTGTTTGACGCCGTAGACGACAACGCTTCGCAGTACGCTAACAGTTGAGAGGCAGGAATTTGGCCAATAGTTGCTGCAAGGATTTTACAAATTGACCAATCGGTGTGCAGGAAGGCGGGAATTACAGAGAGGGGGTAAAGCAATGCAAATATGCGCACACATGACACCGTATTAGACCATAAACACATCATAACGAAACTAAAGCCGAGTCCCGGGAAAAGGAGGACGTGTGGTCACCCTAACAGGTTGCTCACGTGAGCCACAATTACCAGGTTTTTTTTTTTTGGTATCCTGATTACTGTACTCCGTTCCTCCCCGAGCCTGAGCGCACATTACAGGATCGTGTAACAGTGGCTAGAACACGAATAACAGAATGGCAGAGAGAAGATCTGACTCACAAGTGCTGCAGGAGTGTGGCGCCGCCGTCTGCCACGTTTCCCCTCAGAACAAACTCGTGGAAGGCGGTGAATGTCCTGAGAGGGTTAAACGGAATCAGCTACAGCGGAGAGAGCGAGAGGAGGATACACAGGAGTTTACACACACGTACTGTACACACAAATACACACACACACAGACTACATAAATACAGATACTTACATATTTACAATGTACATCTTGGTCTAAAAAGACATTCAAATGATAGTTTTCAGTAGTTTCCTAGTTTCCTGTTTCCATAGTTTCCTCTCTCACTAGTTTAATGTTTCCATAGTTTCTAGTTAACTGTTTCCATAGTTTCCTATTTCACTAGTTTCCTGTTTCTAGTTTCCTTTTTCCATAGTTTCCTGTTTCCTGTTTCAATAGTTTCCTGTTTCCTGTTTCAATAGTTTCCTGTTTCCTGTTTCAATAGTTTCCTGTTTCAATAGTTTCCTGTTTCCATAGTATGCCGTTTCCTGTTCCAGAAACATAAACAAACACACGTGTCCAAATGTCACTACTGTCAACAATGGAAAAGCAGGTGCTCGTGCATTCGCGCTTAGAGCACGCTGCTTCAAGGGGAAATCGTGATAGAACCCCCCCCCGCCAAGGGCACTCCTCCCGGAGTGCCATGAAACATCCATCTCCATTGGCGGCCCCGGCCCCCTGGGCAGAATGTCCCAAGCAGAGCCAGGAGACCGCACGGCGTTCTTGACGAAACAAAAAAGCAGGGCGATGTACACAGCAGAGCAGGGAAGCAGAGCGACGTCCTCGGCGGAGCATGAAAGCGGAGCGACGTCCTCAGCTGAACAGGGAAACAGAGCGACAACCACAGCCGGGCAGACAGGCTGAGCGAAGTCCTCGGCGGAGCATGAAAGTGGAGCAACGTCCTCGGCTGAACAGGGAAACCGAGCGCTGTACTCAACAGAGCAGGGGAGCAGGGCGACGTCCTCATCAGAGCATGAAAGCGGAGCGACGTCCTCGACAGAGCAGGAAGGCCGAGCGACGTCCACGGCCGGGCAGGGAGGCCGAGCGACGTCCACGGCCGGGCAGGGAGGCCGAGCGACGTCCACGGCCGGGCAGGGAGGCCGAGCGACGTCCACGGCCGGGCAGGGAGGCCGAGCGACGTCCACGGCCGGGCAGGGAGGCCGAGCGACGTCCACGGCCGGGCAGGGAGGCCGAGCGACGTCCACGGCCGGGCAGGGAGGCCGAGCGACGTCCACGGCCGGGCAGGGAGGCCGAGCGACGTCCACGGCCGGGCAGGGAGGCCGAGCGACGTCCACGGCCGGGCAGGGAGGCCGAGCGACGTCCACGGCCGGGCAGGGAGGCCGAGCGACGTCCACGGCCGGGCAGGGAGGCCGAGCGACGTCCACGGCCGGGCAGGGAGGCCGAGCGACGTCCACAGCGGAGCCTGCAAGCTGAACTTGGCTGGTCATGTCAGCAGACTGGGATGTGAGCAAAGCTTGGTTGTCTGTGTCAACAGACACTTGGTTGTGCATGTCAGCAGACGTGGACATGAGCAGAGCTTGGCTGTCCCAGTCAGCTGACTTGGGCGTGAACATAACTTGGTTGTGCATGTCAGCAGACATGGACATGAGCAGAGCTTGGTTGTCCGTGTCAACAGGCTCGGGCGTGAGCAGAACTTGGCTGACCTTGTCGGCAGACTCCGGCGTGAGCAGAACTTGGCAATCAGTGTCGGCAGACTCGGGCATGAGCAGGGCTTGGTCGGCCGTGTCGGCCGACTCGGACGGGAGCAGGGCTTGGTCGGTCGTGTCAGCTGACTCGGACGGGAGCAGGGCTTGGCTGTACATGTTAGTAGACTCAGGCTTGAGCAGAACGTGGTCGGCCGTGTCAGTAGACTCGGGCTTGAGCAGAACTTGGCTGTGCGTGTCAGCAGACTCGGGCGTGAGCAGAACTTGGGCAACCGTGTCGGTAGACTTGGGCATGGGCTGAACTTGGGCGACCGGGTCGGTAGACTCGGGCTTGAGCAGAACATGGTCGGCCGTGTCGGTAGACTTGGGCGTGAGCAGAACTTGGTAGGCCGTATCAGTAGACTCGGGCTTGAGCATGGCTTGGTTGTCCAGGTTAACAGACATTTGGGATAGTAACTGGGCTTTGCAGTGTATCTGTGGAGCTGAGACCCCCTCCTGCACCTTAGGCTGGAGCTCTGGGGCTGGGGCCTCCCTGTTGACTTCCGGCTGGAGCTTGGCAGGTGAGCCCACCTCATGGGTCTCAGGTTCGAGCTCTAAGGTCGCCAGGTTAACCTCCGGCTGGGGCTCGGGTGCTGAGACCTCCGACGGGAGCTCCGAAGTCACCCTGTTGACCCCGGGCTGGATCTCTACACAGGCTCTCCGGTGGAGTTTCTTATGCTCCCGCCAGCTGCTCTTGAAGCATTCATGAGAGCAGTAGAATGCTTCCTGGAGACCCAGTTTTTTGCAGGTAGTGCATTATAGCTTGGTCTCCCTCCTGCAGCCCTCAGACATGCATGTCGGTGCCACCTCACCACGTTCGCTGGAACCTGAAGCAGATCGGTGGAGGCTTACTTGTCAATCCCCTCATAATAGAGGTTAAATAGCAGGTCCGGCTGGGGCTGTCCATTGACTCTCCATCCCAGTAAATCCAGCCCGTGAAGCTGCCCTGGCTACGTGAACTCCTCCATAAAAAGTTCTGCAAACTGAGTGACATCCTGGAGGGCAGAGGACCCAGTGCTCACCAGCTGCTCCGCCCAGTCATGGGCCGGACCGCAAGACCTAGACACCAAGAATCCAATCCACTGTCTCTTAGTAGGCTTGGGAAACGCCAGGCTGCAGAAATATTCCTGGCAGCTGAAGAGGAACTCCAGCGGGTAGCTCCCCAATCCCGCTGTCTCTGGCGGCAGTTCAACGGCGTACCGTTGAGGGAACTGCACGGACAAGAAATGCGGCCAGTAATCCGAACGTTTCCCGATAAGGTATTGTCCTGTTACTCCCATTGTAGTGTGATGTCTCTCTCGTCCTCGTGCTGCATCCATGGTATGGCGGAATATTCCGTCACGTCTCGTGACGTGAGGAAGTTCAGGCTGATGCAAGCGCAGTATGAACAGGTTTTATTTAGGAGAGAGACAGGCAAATAAATCCAAAACGTGATCCAAAACGTAATCCACAAACATTCAAGAGGTCAGGCGATCGGCAAACAGGCATACACGGGGCAAGGCAGGATTCAAGGTCGTGGTCACGGAAAACAGGATCGAGACACAAAACATGAAACAAACAATGACTATGAACTGGGAGAGGAGAAACCAGCGTGAACTAAACAAACAAATCGAAACATGAAACATGACATGAACTAAGACTGGTTATCTATCGTAAGGACTCTTAACTAATCTACAATACTATACCTTATCAATTCTAATATTCCGCGTTGTGTGCTGGGAGGCGCGCCGTATATAAGCGGACATGATCAGTGTCGTAAATGCTCACAGCTGAGGGCGATTCAGACACGTGAAAATCCCAGCCAATGACAGAACAGGGAGGAGACATGACAGAAACATAAACAAAACACACGTGTCCAAATGTCACTACTGTCAACAACAGGTGCTCAGGTGCTCGCGCATTAGCGCTTAGAGCACGCTGCTTCAAGGGGAAATCGTGACACCATGGTTTCCTGTCTCACTAGTTTCTAGTTTCCATAGTTTCCTGTCTCCATAGTTTCCTGTCTCACTAGTTTCTAGTTTCCCTTTTCAGTAGTTTCCTGTTTCCATAGTTTCCTGTCTACATAGTTTCTAGTTTTCTGTCTCACAAGTTTCCTGTTTCCATAGTTTCCTGTCTCACTAGTTTCCTGTCTCACTAGTTTCTAGTTTCCTGTTTCCATAGTTTCCTGTTTCCATAGTTTCCTGTCTCACTAGTTTCCTGTTTCCATAGTTTCCTGTTTCCATAGTTTCCTGTTTCCATAGTTTCCTGTTTCCATAGTTTCCTGTCTCACTAGTTTCTAGTTTCATGTCTTCATCATTCCCATCTCTGTAGTTTTCCGTCACTAGTCTCCCAGTCTCCCTAGTCTTAGTGTCTAGTCTTGTTTCCGGTTTTCTTCACGTTTGCCTTGCATGATAGTATCATCTGTAATCAGTCCTGCTATGGATTCTAAAATCACTTGTTTATAAATACCCCAAGTGTCTACATCCCCCCAGCTTCGGGCTCCAATATGATACACGTAAGGCTCGAGCACTGATACCGTGTGTCCTGCTTTTTCCAGGAGCTCTTTGGTCTCTAGTAGAGCTCTGCTCATGCTTGGAGACGGCTGAAAGTACCCGTCGTTCTCATAGTAACCGATCCTCAGGGGCTCCGAGCTCTCGTACACCTGGTAAAAAAAAAAAATTAATGAGATTAAGTATCAAGAGACACGACATGCAATACTGCTGCCTTGAAGCGGACTGCGTTCGGTACCTGCTGGTTGAACGGTATTGGAGGAACCGTAGGGTCCAGAGTGAACATGTCTGGGCAGAGTAAAGCTCTCATACACAGAGCCAGACTCTCAACATCACGAGCCATGGGACCAACGGCCGTCAGGGCTGGAAACAAACATTTATTCCAAAGTTACTACATTTTTCACATTTGTCAGTTAGTTTAGAAACGTGTCAGAAAATGCTTGTGATTTGCTGATGCAATGCTTTCTTTACCAGTCTTCCCGCCTTTTGCACACGAGTTGAGTCCATGCACACTATAAAACAAAACAATTTTTAAAAAACACACACAAAGCATAGTGTTATTAAATACTGTTTGCGTTACATTTCCCTCACACAACTTTTAATAGTGATTAATGACTTTGTAACAACACTCTTACGATTATATATTGCTGGGAAGCAGGTTCACTCTGCGTCATCGCTTCTTGTGTGCTCTGCATCCGATATCATAAACACCACTGTCATCGCCATGTCATCGCAAGCCAGCGACTCCATTTCCCAGAATACCCCACTAGCTACAAACGCTGCCGAAGACAACTACGCTTCCCGTACTCTCACACGAACACGTTCACCGTCTCCAGAGTTCTACTTAGAGACACCTGTTCCCAATCACAATCAGTACGTTTACACGGACAGCAGTAATCTCATTATTGACCTTATTCTGAATAAGACGTATAATATTCTGATTAAGGTGTTTACATGAGTTGCTTTTAAAATATTCCTTCCATGTTCCCGTTTTACATGTTATAGACCGTAGATGGATTAACGTCACACGCCATTACGTCCCAGCGCCACACCGTCCGACGTTCCCTCCAGAATTTCACGTATCGACGTACAGTCGGTCTTCGTTATGGGACCGTATACAGTTTTGGGTGTTTTTATTTTTCATTTTATGAAAGCTTTGAGTGCAGTTCATTATTTGTCGTGCTGTACGCGCTAATAGACGACCGCTTGAAGCCGTGGGCTGCGTCCCAAACCGCGTACTTACCGAAATACATCTATTTCACTTACTTCTTTATACTGTAGTAGGTAAGTACGCGGTTTGGGACGCAGCCGTGCTCTCTTGTTTGCCGTCAAACGGTCGAGCGCTGCCGTGTGTGTACGTGTCCTGTCGCACAATGCGGTGAAAACTCTCACACGACGTTAATAGTGTGATTAAGGTGTGTACACGTCTGTAACGCACGTCGATAATGCGACTAAACCAGGAATACTCCACACGTCTTAATTCCGTTTGTGTTTACGTCGAGTGTGACTTTAATGGGATTAAGGTCATCGATAATCTCTGTTTACATGCGAGTTTCTTAATCAGACTATCGTCTTAATCGGGTTCATATCGGATTATCGTTGTCTGTGTAAACGTACTGAATGTCTTTTGTCTCCGTCGTTAGCAAGCCTTCACACTGTGTTTGACATCGTTCATGTTCGCAACCTCGTCTCTTCGCCTTGCTTAGTTTGGACTTTTTGCCTGATCGATTGACCCTTGCCAAACAAACAAACAAACAAACAAACAAACAAAACAATAAATCTAAAACTAGCCTCTCTAAAAGTGCACGTGTGTGTTAACTGGTTTACGCATGAAATATAAAAACACCTTATCCGGTTGTTTGTGGGTTTTAAGGCGCAGATGCCACAGAAGGCTGCCGGGATGCGGACACTTCCTCCGATGTCGCTTCCCAGACCCAGAATAGATCCTCCTCCAGCGATCAGAGCGCCCTCGCCTCCTGAAGAGCCGCCGCACGTCTTCTCGACGTTGCAGGGGTTCACCGTCCTCCCGTATATGGGGTTACTACATTCATAGCTACAATAAATAAAAATAAGCAAGCATAGTTTCACGTTATATTAATAACACAAGAAAGCATGTTAAACGCAACGCGTTGAATAACGGACACACGTGCCTATACGAACAGCTCGTTTCCGTAGTCACGACTCAAGTCTTTTCTCGAATCTGATTGGTCAGAATACACATGGCGTTCGAATAAACTATCGTTTCTATAATAAACAGCTCATTCACAGGGACTTGTATGACGGAGACTCCACATAATCTAACGCCATAATCTAAAGTCTAACAAAGTCTCTAAGGAGGAGGGAGTGCAGCTGGGAGCGCCAGACGGAGAGAGAGAGAGAGAGAGAGAGAGAGAGAGAGAGAGAGAGAGAGAAGGAGCAGCTGGAAGCGCCGGAGTGAGAGAGAGAGAGAGAGAGAGAGAGAGAGAGAGAGAGATAAGGAGCAGCTGGAAGCGCCGGAGTGAGAGAGAGAGAGAGAGAGAGAGAGAGAGAGAGAGAGAGAGAGAATGAGAGAGAGTGAGAGAGAGGGATAAGGAGCAGCTGGAAGTGCCGGAGTGAGAGAGAGAGAGAGAGAGATAAGGAGCAGCTAGAAGTGCCGGAGTGAGTGAGAGAGAGAGAGAGAGAGAGAGAGAGAGAGAGAGAGAGATATAAGGAGCAGCTGGAAGAGCCGGAGTGAGAGAGAGAGAGAGAGAGAGAGAGAGAGAGAGAGAGAGAGAGAGAGAGAGAGAAGGAGCAGCTGGAAGCGCCGGAGTGAGAGAGAGAGAGAGAGAATGAGAGAGAGTGAGAGAGAGGGATAAGGAGCAGCTGGAAGTGCCGGAGTGAGAGAGAGGGAGAGAGAGAGA